>NC_079544.1:0-100000 GCF_015846415.1 Triplophysa dalaica | reverse complement strand
AATAAAGAGAATAATTAGCGTAGCTGCTGTTCGAGAATTAGAGAATAATACAAAATATATTCTTTTTTTAGCTCCTTTTGGCAACATTCTTATTTGAAAAAAAACTTTACAAATATGGTCAAGTTTATAGAAGTCTATAGAATGTCCTCATTTAGACATAAACCTGTTTGTGTGTGTGTGTGTGTGTGTGTGATGTTTTATCCCAGTGGGGACTTACTGTATACCTAAATACACACCAACTAATTGGCTTATAAATCATACAGAACAATATTTTTTAAAAACTGAAACAGTTTACTTTGATCTTTGGATTTAGGGGTTAGGGTTAGGATCAGTGTTGGGTGTAGCTAGTTACTAAGTAAATAGTTACTGTAATTTAATTACTTTTCCCTTGAAAAAGTAAAGTAAGGGATTACTCATTTGTTTTCTGTAATTAAATTACAGTTACTTTTGATGTAATTAAACTAAATACTTTGTGAAATATATGAGTGTGCAATAGCGTAATTGACATCAAAATTCAAAGTCTTACTTTAAAATCTGTGCTTTAATGTATAATTCTCACATTTGTAATACTTTGGTCAGTTAATAATATTATTTGAATGAATTTAATAAGCCGTTTCATGTCTATCCTTGAATCACTGAACTAATCAAGGTTGATGTACGATATAGAAAGTAATTAGTAATAATTAACTAAATACATTCAGGACAGAGTAATTTGGACAGTAATCTAATTACACTATTGAATATGTAATGAGTAACTAGTAATTCATTACTTTTTCAGAGTAACTTACCCAACACTGGTTAGGATATTAAATGTGCACTTTGTAGAGTATAAAAATCGTGACAACTATAGACTGTCCCCACAGAGACGATTAACCAGATGTGTGTGTGTGTGTAGTTTTGGTTCCTTTCCACTGAGATTAAATGAACTTCTGTAAATTCCATTCAAATAGTTTTTATTTGGAGGGTCTGTTTTCTTCTCAATAATAGCATGTCCTGTACTGTATTCTTCTCTTTACACTTCACATTCCTCTCTTGGGTTTTCTTTGACCTGAAAAGGTGATTTGAAACAATGCAACATTGTAAAAGCGTTATAGAAATAAACTCTAGTTGAAGTGTGTGTGTGTGTTTGCAGGATCGAGGAGTTGACCGCTGCTGTGTGCTGTAAAGAGCGAGTCATCCAAGAACTGACGGAGGAGAGAGAAGACCTGAGAGAGAGAGTGAGACAGATGGAAGATCAGCTGCAGCAACTGTCTAACTCTCTTCAGCAGAAAGAGAGAGACGCTCAGGTGTGTGTGTCTCTCTGTCCGTCTGTCCGTCTGTCTGTCTGTGTTGTCTTTCAGATGGTTTTATCACAAACAATTTACGGGCTATAAATAACCCCTGTAACCCTAACCTTGGAAATGTGTGTATGTGTAGTGTAAACCCTACGGTATGGAGACAAAATGTCCCCACAAAGATGGCAATATCCAAAAATCTTGTCCTTGTGGACATTGTTTGGTCCTCATGTGGAAACAAGCTTATTAATCATAGAGAATGAAAATGTAAAAGAGCAGAAAGTGTTGTGTGATTGTGAGGTTTAGGGGTAGAGAATATGAGTTACAGTTTGTACAGTATAAAAACCATTGTGTCCATAGAATGTCCTCATAAAACATGGAAACCCCAAATGCGTGTGAGCGTGTGTGTGTGTGTGTGTATGTGTGTGTGTGGGTTCATGCTTGTGTGAAGGTCTGGTTTAAGCTTTAGGCTAACTCTCAGGTCCGGTTTCACTGACAAGACTTAAAGCTAGTCTTAGACTAAAATGAATGGTTGTCTTTACTGAAAAAGCTCAACCTAACTTATCTTTAATTTCATCAGTGCCTTTTTTTATCTGAAGATATACACCAGTCATGATTTTTTCTAAGGCAGTTTTATAAAAGTGACTTAAATATCTTGATTGAACTAGGGTATAGTCCTGGGCTTAAGCCTAGCATTGTCTGTGAAACTGATTCTCAGTTTTAGAATGTGTAGTTTTATTGATTTTCTTTGTTTGTGTAGTTTTATCAGGAGGAGTTGGGTCGTGACAGGCTGCGTGTGCAACAAGAGATGCAGGTAAGTGTGTGTTTGTGTGTGTGATGGCACTTGAAAACACACTGGATCAGTGTTGATCTGTTCTCCAGAGACATAACTGCTTCATCTCACTGGTGTTTATCAACAACAACTATCTGTCTGACATTTCGTGTTTAAAATAGGATTATTCTCATACAGATGTAACTCTTTCAGACGCATTTCAGACTAACATTTTTCACAATGGTTAAAATTAGAAAATGATTTGTTGTTTCTCAACTTTTATCATGTTTATTGAGTCAGCTCGAACTGCGAGACTCCTCAAAAGTCAACATCTGCTTTATTGTCAATTATGCCACATTTCACTTCATATATATATATATAGAGGATTAAAATTCCTTTACTCTCAGACCTGTGGCATATAGAAATAACCCTACACAGAATAAAAATATAGATATAAAAAATACAGATGAATACAAATTTGAATATATGTATGTAAGAAACAACTATTACAGGCAAGACATGTGATGTGATTTACTGTAAGGGAACATAGTACACTTGAAAACCACAGATATAGAGTCACAGCGCCCTCTGCTGGAGTACATCCTTCACTGTTACTGTCGAGTTCATGTAATAGAGAATAATCAAGCTCTGTATGATTTCAGGATGTACAGGTAAGTAAATGAATGATAAGAAATGTGTTTGTGTGGTGCATGAGCTCTCTCTGAATTTTTTATTTGTAAATCGGTATGATGAAATATGAAAAACAGCAGCAGAGAGGCGAACAACACCGAAACTGAGACACACAAAGCTTTTACTGTCACATCTATACTGTGAACTGTGTTTGTATATGTTAGTGGGGACCTAAACCTGAATACAAATCAACTTATGGGGACTCGTTTCACTGTGGGACCTAAATTGTGTCACGTCCGGACGGACAGAACCGTAAGACACAAAACAATATTTATTAAGACACAAAACAATATTTATTAAGACACAAAACAATATTTATTAAGACACAAAACAATATTTATTAAGACACAAAACAATATTTATTAAGACACAAAACAATATTTATTAAGACACAAAACAATATTTATTAAGACACAAAACAATAAACCCACGATGGGGCAAAACAGAAACTAAATAATAAGTCCAAACAGGAACAAGGTAATCCAGATGGTGGCGACACGAAGAAGCCAGTAACATCGACAATAGACAATATACATTAGACAATGAACCGACAAACAGTAAGGGAATGAGGGACATTAAATAAGGGGAAACTAATGAGGAGAGATGACAAAGAGATCGGGACGGGCAGGTGACAAGACTTAACAAGGCAAGGACAGGTGAGGGAGATAAAACACTAATGTGACGCTAGACAGAGAGACAAGGGGGCGGAGCTACACGGTAGACACGCGGCGAAATGTAATAACAAACCGTCACGTGTCCACACAAGACATGATATTGTCACGGTTATGTCCCCAATGCCCGAATACTGATGACAGGAAGGACAGGACCGTGACAAATTGAGGACCCCACGGGCACTAAAGCTTATAAATTGTACAGAACAATATTTTTTGAAAATCTAAAAATGCAAAAAGTTTTCTAGGATCTTTAGGTTTAGAGGTTGGGTTAGGGGATCAAATATATAGTTTGTACAGTATACAACTCATTACGCCTATGGACTGTCCCCACAGAGATAATAGAACATACATGTGTGTGTGTGTGTGTGTTCATCTCTGCTGTGTGTTTAATGCAATGAAGAATGAATTTAAAACAGAATTCAGACTTCAGATGTGGTCACTGTTGTGTTTGTGTACTGAACTGGGAAAGTCTCTGAGAGTGTTTGTCTCTTTCCTTTCACAGACTTCTTTGTGTTTTTGTGTTTGTATAGACATCAGCTGCAGATGAAAGTCTCACATCTGTGACAGCACTTTGATGTTTTGTAAAGCACGATGTGTATTGTGAAGCCCTATACAAATAAGAAATGACTAATGCAGACAGTCACGCAAGTGTAGTGACTGTGATATTCAACTTTTTAAACACACACACACACACACACACACACACACACACTATACATTCTATATTAGTAAATACCACTCAGATAATTATCCTGTTATTTAAATTATTTACAAATATTTCTCTCAACTCCACACAACCCTTGCTCACAGTAGTCGGATCAGATATGAAGCACAACATGAGTGATGTCACAGATCATAGTAATAATATATTTTTCACTGGCATCTTTAACATTAATATCATATTATCACTGCACATTTGAACTGGACGAACTATCGATTTTCATCATAATAATGTCGATGTCAATCATAATTCTTCGTGATATCAGAGACGCGCGTCATTTCACCTGCTCGTCTCGCGCTCCTGAATCCTGTTCATGCAGGGGCGCGTGGAGGGACAGAAAGGCTTCACGTGACATATATAAGACATCAGCAGCGCGAATTAACGCAAGCTGTAATGTAATATGAAGTAAACTTATTTTCTTTGGCTCATAAAAGATCATTCAGCGGATTCATACTATCAATTCGCGTGAAGATGAAGGATCCCCCTCCCGCCCGCAGCTGATGGTTCGCGCCGCGCTGCAGATCTATCTCGAGTTTAAATCGGAAGTGCCGCGAGCGCGCTGACAGTCGCGTTGTAGTTACATTATCAAACGTGACGCCGCAGCTGATAAAGTGGAGCGATACCGCGCCGCTGGTGGAGCGATACCGCGGTGGAGTGATACCGCCGGTGGCATCGCTGCTTTAATCAAATCGTGCGTCGCGTGGCAAAGGACATGAGGATGCGTTTTTCTGCTTTGACGCACGCAATTAAACGTTTGTCTGTTCGTCTCGTTGACGTTTGAGAGCATCTGAATGTCTCGCGCAGCGCACAGTTTCAGGATTATGACTCATGTCAGACTCACACACGGACTAACATCTGCGTAAGATCATCGACCTCAATCAATGTACATGCATGTGATTTATTGAACCTCTGCTGTTGGTAGAAATAAAAGTCTTTTCGCTTGCGTTGATTTCATTTCCTATCACAGGACGGACAGGTGCACACAGACAGGTGTTTCAGTGACTTCTGTGATTCAGTGAACATGAAGGAGGTGTGTCGCATCTGTGCTCGTGAGCTGTGTGGTAACCAGAGGCGATGGATCTTTCATCCGGCTTCCAAACTAAACCTGCAGGTGCTCCTGTCCTATGCGCTTTGCTGCGACATGCAGCGAGACGGCCGCTGCGAATTCATCTGCAGCAAGTGCTCTTTCATGCTGGAGCGCATGTACCGCTTTGACACGGTTATCGCCCGTGTGGAGGCGCTGTCCATTGAGCGGCTGCACAGACTCCTGCAGGAGAAAGAGCGTCTGCGCCAGTGCATTAGCATGCTTTA
Organism: Triplophysa dalaica; assembly: GCF_015846415.1. Lineage (NCBI taxonomy): Eukaryota > Metazoa > Chordata > Actinopteri > Cypriniformes > Nemacheilidae > Triplophysa > Triplophysa dalaica. Next base: position 94,558 of record NC_079544.1, on the reverse strand, counting down.
TCGCAAAAACAATCCCTATATGACTGATGGGACGGCGAGGCGCACGCCGGACGATGCAAAGTACAGTGATCTTCTGCAGGATGACCTGGTGTTCTCCATGTACGAGTCGTGGGTGGACAACGAGGACCAGACGCCCGAGTGCATCCACGTTTCTCAGTGTACAACATCATACGTGTCCTCCGCATGCCACCGTTCACGAAGGTGCAGAGTTTGCAAAGCATTGCGCGTTGCCGACTCAGACTATGAGGCTGTGTGTAAGCTGCCCAGGAAGGTGGCGAGGAGCATGTCCTGCGGCCCGTCCACACGTTACTCAACAAGCCGCATGGCAATCGTGTGTGGCGAGGAGCAGGTGCTGGAACGAGAGAGGCAGCATGCGATATCACGCTCATCTGAAGGTGATGGGACACACAGAGGCCACCAGAGCTCCGCCGCATCGTTGGAATCTCTGAATGATTCGCCACCACAACGTCTCCAGGAGGATGAAGAAATGGGCAGGGAAGAGGAAAACAAGCCAAACTCAGACTCTGAGGATCAGGACGAGGCTGATGGTCGTACGACAAAGCTTGCGCTGGTGTTGTCTCTAGTTGGGACATTCGCTCACAGACCGCTGCGGAGCCCTCGTGGCAGTAAGCTCCCTGTGTTGATAAAGACCGGGTTCTTTCATGAAGGAACTCCGCAGGACGGCTCAGATCAGACCTTCAGAAGCCTGTTTGTTGACAGAGACGGTCTGCTCGTAGAACCTAATCTGTCGCGGATTCCACCGGATACAGGGTCAGAACTGGCCCGGAATGAGGAGCTGTGGCACGATGAGTACATGACCTTGTGTGTCCGCAAATTTCCAAAGGTGAAGTGTTTTAATCTGTAAAGTTAATGTTCAGATATTCCAAATTTACCAGAGGCGCATCAAGTACAACCGACTGGACTGTGTCAACACGCTACCAGAGCTACCAAAACACACACACACAAGTGATGAGATTTATCCTGCCGTCAGTGCGAGGACACTTCAGTGTGTGTTTACAGTCAATAAAGAGAATACTGTAGTGTGTTTCATGTCAGCGCTTTACCTCCAGTGTGTTACTGCATATGTGTGTTCAGATCTACACAATCATCTACTGGCTTTAGCATGTGTTGTCATCACAAGAGACAAACATTCCAACACACATTCACACCAGTGGCTGAATTATTCTATTTAACCCAAAGATGACTTCAATAGGTTAACATGGAGAATCACTGCTGGCCTAGATCTGTCACAAAGCCATGCTGACGCATGCACACACATGCGCAGGCGCACGCTCAAACACACGCACAGCGCAGCTGATGTCAAGTTTTTTGGGATTAATGTCACAATGCTTCAGAGGTTTTGAAGACAAACGCAGTGAGAGGATCTACCCTCTGGCTCTCTGATGACCTCTGAATTGTGTTGTGTTTATTGTGTATATTGTGTGTGTGTTTCAGAGTCTGATGGAGGAGCAGCAGTCGCAGTTGAATCAGTACGAATGTGCTGCTGGTCAGTGTGTCGGTGAACTGCAGAAAGCGCAGCTGCAGGTTCAATCGCTGCAGATGAAGATCCATGAAAGTGAGGATGACAACAAGGTCCAGGATCTACTTCTACACACTTTTTTATGTATTTTCACAGATTGTGGTGTTGTAATGATTGTCAGAGGAAATAAAGACCATGGGTCTCAGTCACTTAGCATGCGTTTTTTTCACGATCAAATCGTGATTCATATACTGTATGTAAAAATGTACTAATTTAACGAAGGCAATGAAGCTGTTGCTGAAAAACTAATAAATCATATCCGCCATGTTGACTGTGTAGGGCCCGCTCATCTCAGGAACTCAAAATTATTTCCTAACGTCCCAGTGGGAAACACTACACCACAGGGCGTTCATGTGCAATTCATACCTTCCGAAACTCATATTTCTGGTCAGGTGGAAAGGCCTAATATGGAGATGGACTGGGTGTGATTTATGCTAATGAGTAAACTTTCACTCGGCTGCTCTTAACACTCCAGATTCACTAACATTAGGTCGAGGTTAAGAAGAAATTCATGTGCGTACGCACGTGTTGTGAGTGTTCACGAGATGTTCAACTGTGCATCACAATACAAAAAATTACACAATTATTAGTGAACAAGAGCCATTGATCTGTGTTAAAAGAACTTAAAATAAAGGAACAAACATAAAACTTAAAATGTTTCTTGTTAAATGTGTTTTGTTTATGTTTATTGGGGTGAAGAAGCTGCAAGAGAAACTGTGTGAACTGGAAACAGAGCTGCGGTCCATCAGACACACCGTACAGAACCAAGAGAGAACCCTCCAGAACCTCACAGACACCTTGACTACTAAAGACTCTGAGGTGAACACACACATCTTCTTTCCCACAATCACAAACACTTCAATCAACACCAGCATTCTTGACTTCTGTTTTCTTGTGTGTTTGTGTGTGTGTAGACTCAGGAGCTGCGTCAAGTTATTGAAGGTCAGAACAGAACATTGAGTCAACTCAGAGAAACCCATCACAGCCACATGAACCAGGTTCACACACACACACACACACACACACACACACACGGCTTATTGCTTTCATAAAACGCTATCTCCATATGCTTATCAAGGTTTAATTAAATAAAGTAAATCAAATGTGGTGCGGTCAGCTGTTATATATCAGGGTATTTTATGACGGCTTAGAAATCAGCTCAGCCAATCAGAATCAATCCTATAATATTCTATACATTTGTTTCTAAGTACCTGCAATCCCCTGGGATCAAACCCACTACCTTAAGGCAACGCTCTAACCACTGAGCTACAGAAAAGCTTATATCAGGCTTCTCATGTATTCTATCCCCTAAACCTCATGGGAACCTAAAATGTCCCCACAAAAACACTTTCTCTCTCTTTCTTTTAAATGTAAAGGCCCTTTGCTGGCATGATTGTGTGTGCTTACAATACATAAAACAACAAAACTACCTAACCCAATAAGAAGAGCGAGAGAGTGATGGTTGTTTCTCTTTGATTTGTGTGTCTCACTGAAGGCTCCAGACGGCTCAGTGGACTCAGTTGTGTTGTTGCAGAGTTCTCTGTTGTCGTGTCAGATGGAGTTGGAACGGTGTCAGCGTGAACACAAACTGACAGAGAGAAGCATGGAGGATGTGAGACGCTCTGGAGACCGACTGCAGGACCACCTGCATGAGACCCTACAGCACAGAGAGACAACAGAACAACACAATCAGGTCTGTGCCCGTCACACACAACATCACAGGAGTCGCCGCTTCTCTCTGGATGTTGTGATTTATTCAGAGGTGACATCAGCACTATTTATTGTGATGATTGTGTTGATATGGTCCTGACAGGAGCTGCGTGAGACGCTGACACGACTGCGGTCTGAGCTTCAGGTGAAAACACGTGAGCTGAAAGATCTTGAGATGAACACACGATCAGAGATCACCAACAGAGACAAAACCATCACACAACTCCAGCAGCGCTTGCATCACAAACACGCTCTGCTGCAGGTGATAAACACGTTCATTCTGTCCTTCTGCAGTGACATCATGTTGAAGTGTTTGTGTGTTTCATTGACAGGAGTATTCAGATCTGCTGGAGCGCTCGCCTGACTCCTCTCAAACACAGAAGAGAGACGCATTACTGGACACGCTGAAGAGTCGCATTAGAGACAGAGACCGAGCGCTAGAGGTGTGTGTGTGTGTATTACTGTTGCTGATCTGAAAACATCACATTATGTTAACTAAAAAAAGACTGAAATGAATTGAATCACTAGAGGATTAAATCATAAGTCATATATGAGTAGTTGTTTCTTCCTTTCTCGTGAGTTATGGAGGTGAACGATCAATGGGACTTCTTCAGAATGTTTTGTAGTAATATTCCTACTGTGTTTGTGTGTGTGTGTGTGTGTGTGTGTGTATGCTTGCGTACATACGTGCATATAGGGATCAATCGATGAGAAGTTTCGCTGTCTGGATGAAAAAGACGCTGAGGTGCGTCGACTGCAGCAGGCCATCCGTGAGAAAGATGGAGATCTGGACAGACTGAACACCATCCTGAATAACAACAACGACACCATCACGGTGTGTGTCATAATGTCTTATATTACACAAACTGTCTGCTTCTCTGTGATGAAACATGCTGAAGTGTGTGTGTTTGTGTGTGTGTGTGTGTGTGTGTGAAGAGTTTAGAGAATCTGGTGCGGAGTAAAGACTTGGATCTGGAGAGGACTCATGACTCCTGTCAGAAACTCAAGTGCTTGAAACAGAAGAGTGACGAGAAACACCTGAGCGCTATACAAGAGCGAGACAACATCATTCATCAACTGCACACAGCTCTACACACACACAACACACACACAGAGGTAAACACACACACAGACACACAGACACACACAGACAGAGTTAAACACACACACACAGACCGACCGAGGTAAACACACACACACAGAGAGAGGTAAACACACACACGCACACAGAGTTAAACATACATACACACACACACACGAACACACACACACAGACAGAGGTAAACACACACACACACACACACAGAGTTAAACACACACACACAGACAGAGTTAAACACACACACACAGACAGAGTTAAACACACACACACAGACAGAGTTAAACACACACACACAGACAGAGTTAAACACACACACACAGACCGACCGAGGTAAACACACACACACAGAGAGAGGTAAACACACACACGCACACAGAGTTAAACATACACACACACACACACACGAACACACGCACACAGACAGAGGTAAACACACACACACACACACAGAGTTAAACATACATACACACACATACACACACGAACACACACACACAGACAGAGGTAAACACACACACACAGAGTTAAACATTCACACACACACACGAACACACACACACAGACAGAGGTAAACACACACACACACACACAGACGGAGGTAAACACACACACACACAGACAGAGGTAAACACACACACACAGACAGAGGTAAACACACACACACAGACAGAGGTAAACACACACACACAGACAGAGGTAAACACACACACACACAGACCGACCGAGGTAAACACACACACATAGACAGAGGTAAACACACACACGCACACAGAGTTAAACATACACACACACACACGAACACACACACGCAGACAGAGGTAAACACACACACAGACCGACCGAGGTAAACACACACACACACACAGACCGACCGAGGTAAACACACACACACACAGACAGAGGTAAACACACACACACAGACAGAGTTAAACACACACACACACAGACAGAGGTAAACGCACACACACACAGACAGAGGTAAACGCACACACACACAGACCGACCGAGGTAAACACACACACAGACAGAGGTAAACACACACACACACACACACACACACACACAGACAGAGGTAAACACACACACACACACACTCAGACAGAGGTAAACACACACAGACAGACAGAGGTAAACACACACACACACACACACACTCAGACAGAGGTAAACACACACACACAGACAGAGGTAAACACACACACACAGACAGAGGTAAACACACACAGATATTTAAAGTCTGGTGCTGTAGTATCAACAGTTTGTGATCAACATGATGTTAAATGTGTGTGTGTGTGTTTGTGTAGGAACTGAGGTCAATGTTGTTAAAGGAGGTGTCGTGCGGTCCTGCTGATGTCGTACACAAGCTTCAGTCTCACCTGTCTGTGAAAGAGCGTCTGTTACAGGAAGTGATGTCACAGCACAGCAGACAGCTGCAGGAACACCACAGACACATCACAGAGCTGTTAGACACCATCAGCACCAGAGATCAACACACACAGGTACTAACACAACACAACATCCCAAAATCAATAAAAAATGCAGACTTGTGTTTTTCTTTATCATCACAAGCACACAATCTTTATTAGATTATCAGATTCAAACGAAAAACTAAACCCGTTCTGAGAGTGATGTCATCGTAACAATCAGCTGTCTGGACCTAGACGTTATTGTCCGTGTGTTAGTTATTTCTGTGTTTCACGTCGTCTGTCTGTCTGTCGGTCCATCAGGATTATATGGTGCAGTCAGGGCAGGTGATATCTGAGCGTTTGGCTCAGGTGCAGGAGTTGCGCCGGCAGCTGTTGTCATGGGAACAGAAGCTGAATGAGGTGAACAGAGAGAGAGAAAGAGATGCAGCTGTTCCGGCGGTCAGAGAGCTACAGACCCTCAGCAGTCTTCTTAAAGAGAAAGACACTTTCATACAGGTGACAAAACTCACCCAGATCATCCCGTCACAGGTTACATACATGAACATACATCACAGACATACTAAACATTCAACTCATCCACATGTTTATTTAGGCTTAGGTTACTATTGCCCTCTTCTTTGAGTCTCGAGTAACAGGTGTTCACTGTGTGATTGACAGAATGTTCTTCATCTGTAAATACTGTTTGTGAAGTAAAGCTTTGTGGTCGCTGTTTGGAGCAAACACTAGTTTGAACTTTCTTCTTTGCATTGTGGCGTATGTGTATTTGTATGCGATGTGTGTGATGTGTTTGTGATGTGTGTGATGTATGTGTTTTTATATGTGATGTGTGTGTGTGTATGTGTTTTTGTATGCGATGTGTGTGTGCGATGTGATGTGTTTTTGTGTGTATGTGATGTGTGTGTGTGTGTGTGTGTGTGTGTTTGTATGCGATGTGTGTGTGTGTGTGTGCGTATGTGTATGTGATGTGTGTGTTTGTATGTGATGTGTGTGTGTGTGTGTGTTTGTATGTGATGTGTTTGTATGTGATGTATGTTTGTGTGTGATTTGTGTGTGATGTGTGTTTTTGTATGTGATGTGTGTGTGTGATGTGTGTGTTTGTATGTGATGTGTCTGTATGTGATGTGTGTGTGTGTGTTCGTATGCGATGTGTGTGATGTGTGTGTGTGTGTGTTTGTATGCGATGTGTTTGTGTGATGTGTGTGTGTGTGTGTGTGTTTGTATGTGATGTGTTTGTGTGATGTGTGTGTGTGTGTGTGTGTGTGTGTGTTTGTATGCGATGTGTTTGTGTGATGTGTATGTGATGTGTGTGTGTGTGTGTGTGTGTGTGTGTGTGTGTGTGTGATGTGTGTGTGTGTGTTTGTATGCGATGTGTTTGTGTGATGTGTGTGTATGTGATGTGTTTGTGTGATGTGTTTGTGTGATGTGTGTGTGTGTGTGTGATGTGTGTGTGTGTGTTTGTATGCGATGTGTTTGTGTGATGTGTGTGTGTTTGTATGCGATGTGTTTGTGTGATGTGTTTGTGTGATGTGTGTGTGTGTGTGTGATGTGTGTGTGTGTGTTTGTATGCGATGTGTTTGTGTGATGTGTGTGTATGCGATGTGTTTGTGTGATGTGTGATGTGTGTGTGTGATGTGTGTGTGTGTGTTTGTATGCGATGTGTTTGTGTGATGTGTGTGTATGCGATGTGTTTGTGTGATGTGTTTGTATGCGATGTGTTTGTGTGATGTGTGTGTATGCGATGTGTGATGTGTGTGTGATGTGTGTGTTTGTGTGTGTTTGTGTGATGTGTGTGTGTGTGTGATGTGTGTGTGTGTGTTTGTATGCGATGTGTTTGTGTGATGTGTGTGTATGCGATGTGTTTGTGTGATGTGTGTGTGATGTGTGTGTGTGTGTGTTTGTATGCGATGTATTTGTGTGATGTGTGTGTATGCGATGTGTGTGTGTGTGTGATGTGTGTGTGTGTGTGTGTGTGTGTGTGTGCGTGTGTGATGTGTGTGTGTGTGTGTGATGTGTGTGTGTGTGTGTGTTTGTATGCGATGTGTTTGTGTGATGTGTGTGTATGCGATGTGTGTGTGTGTGTGTGTTTGTATGCGATGTATTTGTGTGATGTGTGTGTATGCGATGTGTGTGTGTGTGTGATGTGTGTGTGTGATGTGTGTGTGTGTGTGCGTGTGTGCGTGTGTGCGTGTGTGTGTGTGATGTGTGTGTGTGTGTGTGTGTGTGTTTGTATGCGATGTGTTTGTGTGATGTGTGTGTATGCGATGTGTTTGTGTGATGTGTGTGTGATGTGTGTGTGTGTGTGTGTTTGTATGCGATGTATTTGTGTGATGTGTGTGTATGCGATGTGTGTGTGATGTGTGTGTGTGATGTGTGTGTGCGTGTGTGCGTGTGTGCGTGTGTGCGTGTGTGCGTGTGTGTGTGTGATGTGTGTGTGTGTGTGTGTGATGTGTGTGTGTGTGTGTGTGTGTGTTTGTATGCGATGTGTTTGTGTGATGTGTGTGTATGCGATGTGTGTGTGTGCGTGTGTGTGTTTGAATGTGTAGGAGCTGCTGCAGGTTCAGGATCAGGTGATGTTGAGCTCCACACCAGCAGATGCAGTACAGGGTGAGTTTCACAGCAGTACATGTCATTTGGTGAAGTCATTCATCTGTTCATATGTGTGTGTGTGTTTCTGTGATGAGCAGGTGTGTGTGCAAGCGGCAGAGATGATCCTGACATACAAACTGTTCAAGAGGAATTACAGCTAACTCTGAGGAAACACAAGCAGACTGAGGTGTCACACACACGCACATTCACTTATCTATCAAATGACTACAGTCCCTAGACTTCTTAGACTTGTTTTCATACACACTAAGTTACGGCACTATAATGTAAGCCTAACCATCACACAAAACATTCATTTGAAAACCAAACGTCATTTCATTTCTGATCAATTGACTTTGTGGAGGACACTGACTGATACATACGATGTAGATGAATCAGACTTTTACTATCATTGTGGGGCACATAATACACACAACTTGCACGCACATATACACGCAAACAAACACACACACACACACACACACACACTGATCCTGTGTCTCTCCTCATGTTTCTCTATGTGTGTTCTGTGTGTGCGTGCGTGTGTGTGTGTGTGTGTGTAGATGGAAGTGTTAGAGTTGCGTGGTGCGCTGGAGGCTGCTCATGACGGCTCACGGTTGTCAGATTATCAGGTAATGCAGGAGAATGTCACACTGTTTCTGTTCAAAAAGAATTTGTGACCTAGTAAAACATGTTGAGTTTTATGAGAGTAAAAAAGTCTCAGCTCTTGATTTTTGAATTCATTTTTTTCACATTGTCCGTTATCTGCATATTCAGAATATATGTGAATATTTTGAGAGTAACACCATGTTAAGGTGTATTGTATTCTTCAAGAAGATAACCATATTTAGTCAGGGTGCCTTGAGGGCGAGTAAAACATGAGGACATTTTGTTTTGCCAGTGAAAAAACTCTTTAAGGGTCTTAAAAGGTCCAGATAGTTTTTTTACTGGCTTGACATGGTTTTTTAGAAGTGTGTGTTCAGTGTGATAAGATGTCTGTGTGTGTGTTAGTATTTCCTACAGCAGCTTGTGTCAGAACAGAAGATCCTGAACGAATCTCTGAGGTCTGAGACGAAGCTCTATCAGAACCTCAGACACATCCAGACTCAGAGAGACAGGTCAGAACACAGCGACAGATGTCTCACGCTATTCATCACACAGCGACAGATGATTGGTGTGAAACAGAAGTCAATGTGAACTGTGTGTGTCTGTTGTGTTGTCTGAACTGTAGCGGCGGTGAGAAGAGCGATGCTGCGCTACACGCTGAACTAAACTCACTTCAGACACTGCGAGGACAGCTGGAAGAAGTTCTGGCGAGGACCCGAGCAATGTCTGTGGCTCTGGAGCGGGCCGCTCTCACACAGATGGATTATGGAGGTGGGACGCGGCAGAGTTGGGCAGTCGGTGCAGATACTTAACAACTAATAACTGATGCTTCAATCCAGACATCAATGTAGATTTCTCATGTGTGTGTGTTTATGCATAATTCCACTACTTGTTTGGGCTTGTTTTGTGTAACGCTTGTTTTATTATTCACAACTCTGTTTGATGGTCGTGTTGTGTTCTGTACTCTTCATCTCATTCATGGTTGTCTCACCAGCAGTCACTGTAACGTCTCACTGTCAGCCGTGCATTAAGAACATCGGTCTGCATGTGAGGAGTATGCATCAGAACAACTACTAATGTCACCTCACTTCAAACAACATGACTTTATTTTAATGCTTTAGATGAAGCTGTTTTTCTGAATTCATGTTTCATTCCTGTTCATGGCCTAAATCTATTTCATGTATTTGAAACAAAAATAAATGTAAACGGATTTGCTCCTTGGCACCCACTTTTGTCCATTCTTATTGTCTTTGAGAAATCATTTAGAATTTGTATTTTTGTAAGGATGGGTTAGAGAAAGATTCATGGGACTGCAGATTTTCAGTAACCTAAAAACAGGTAAGAATTTGATTTAAGCTCCGATACTGTAATATTTTATGAAGCCAGTAATCCATCTCTCTCTTCTGAGTTTTCTATGAGGGTTAGTCAAAGGTTTTTAATGTTGAAGTAGATTTAGTTTGTGCATGTTCGGCGTTTCCGCATCATGTGTCTGCATGAATATGACTGTGTGGCATCTTCAGAGAAACCGCAAACATCTCCATTCTCAGACATAACACACACTCTTCACTCTAGACCCAAATCCTCCTCATGACCCTCAAATGCCTTTCATGATCTGACACAGCACAACTCAGACAATCCTTACTTAACAAAAACACTGTCACTGTTATGAGCTTTCATATGTACATACGGTACTGTAAATGTGGACATTATTGATGATATCAATTCTATCAGGCGGTTGAGTGCATGTGACATTTGTTAGTCCTGAACTTTGAATCATTTTTAATCTTTATTGTCTAAAGTCTCACATCTTATGTGTATCATGCATTTATATATAGCACAAGTCTTCAGAAAATAGTATATATATATATATATATATATATATATATAAATAGATTATATAGAGTATACGTATGTCAATCTTTTTGTTACCGTGAATGTAATTCTTGAGATAAATGAGTCAGTGTGAGGATCATCTGAAAGTTCTGAAAGCCTAAGAACGATGACACACGTGTTGTGTTTCCTTTAGAATCCAGCAGTGACGAGGATGATGAAGAACACGAGAGCAGCAGCGAGGCTCTTACAGACAGCATGGAGGATGAGGACGATGATGAGGAGATCAGAGTTACAGCTCACAGTCTGAGGGATTCACAGGTAACATGAGATCATCTCTTCACAGAATAACATGTTGTGTGAGCAGGTGATCTCTGAGAAAACCCTTTCAATGACATCCTCTTTCTCCTGCATCTGACATTCTGGGAATGAACTGAACCTTTGGCTCACAGAACTCATGTTTATCTGCAGGACTACAGCACCTTCTTTGACCCGAACATATTCCATGAAAAGTTTAAGTATTGTGGCTGTTGTTCGGATCTCTGTATTTTGTTCTCATGTCTCTTGAGAAAGATAATAATAATAATAATGCATTTTATTTCATGGCGCCTTTCAGAACACCCAAGGTCACCTCACAAGCAATATACAGGTCACTTCATAAAACAAAACACACAACAAACAAACAGCATATACATATAAAGTGCAATAAAGTCTCAATAAAAATTATAAAAAAATTATAAAAAAGCCTCTTGAAAAAGATATGTCTTAAGACGCGTTTTAAAAGTCAACAAGCACTCGCTATTGCGAACATCAAGAGGAAGAGAGTTCCATAGCAGCACAACTGAAAGATCTGGCACCCATAGTAGTAAGTCGAATCCGAGGTACCACAATCCGAGGAAGATCTGAGTGCACGTGAAGGAGTGTAAACATGAAGAAGTTGAGTAAGATATTGTGGTGCAAGATTATGATGTGCCTTACAAGTGAGTAGCAAGATTTTAAATTCAACTCTATGTTTAACCGGAAGCCAGTGCAATTGCTGGAGAACTGGAGAAATGTGCTCAGTATAAGGTGTTCTAGAGAGAACACGAGCTGCAGAATTCTGAATGAAGCTCAATTGAAGCTTATGTAGCAATTTGGAGGGAATACCTGTGAGAAGAGCATTGCAGTAGTCGATACATGAAGTGACTAGTGCGTGGATAAGAACTGCAGTATTTCTATTTGAAAGAAAGGGACGGAGACTGTTAATATTGTGCAGATGGAAGTATGCAATCCGCGTGATATTGTTAATTTGAGCTTTAAAAGATAGTGTGCTATCCATGATGACACCCAAACTTTTAACCTGAGAGGACGGACAGATGGCAGTATTGTCAACGTATAGAGAAAAACAATTAGATTTAGACAAAACAGATCTATTGCCAACAAGCAGAGCCTCAGTTTTGTTGCCATTTACCTTCAAGAAGTTTGCTGGGAGCCAATCTTTAATTTCAGCTAAACAGCTTGACAAAGATGGCGGAGGAAAAGAACCGGTGGGTTTGGCAGACAGGTAAAGTTGGGTGTCATCCGCATAATAGTAAAAAAGAATGTTATATATCCTTATAATATAACCAAGAGGGAGCATATAGATAATGAAAAGAAGCGGGCCCTACACAGAACCCTGGGGAACATCAGTGGTGACTGTCGATATTCTTGAACCCTAACCCTAACCCACTGCGTCAAGATAGATATGACCTAAACCAAGACAGAGCAGTGCCAGTAATACCAATGGAAGCTAACCTGTCAAAAAGTATCTTATGTGAGACAGTATCAAAGGCAGTGCTCAAGTCAAGTATGGTTAGAAGCCCGGAATCAGCTGCTAACAGTAGATCATTAGTTATTCTGACAAGAGCAGTCTCAGTACTATGGTGGGGACGAAAACCAGATTGGAATTGTTCATACAAGTTAATATTGGAGAGATGTTCATGAATTTGAATTGCAACGCACTTTTCCACTACCTTAGAAATAAATGGTAAATTTGAAATCGGACGGAAATTGTCAAAATTAAATGGATCACCCACTGGTTTCTTAAGTTTGGGTGTAATAATAGCAGATTTAAGAGATGGAGATATAAAGCCAGCACCAAGTGAAGCGTGAACAATTTTAGTAATCAACGACAAAAGGGCTGGTAAACAAGCTTTCACTAAAGAAGTTGGTAGAGGGTCTAACTGACAAGTCGAAGATTTAGATTTACCTATCAGACCCACTATCTCTGAAGTGATTGGAAGTGTAAAGTAGAGAAAACAGAGTTGGAAGGTGCGTGAGTGATAGACTGACAGGAGTCATTGTGGAGAGTACCAGTAAGTAGTTGCTGATGTACATTTTCAACCTCAGATGCAAAAAAGTCAAAAATCGATCACATAAATCAGTGGAATACATGTCAGATGGCAAAGAATCAGATGGTTTCAGAATATTGTTAACCATGAAAAAAAGAGACCTGGAGTTCCCATTGCTTACTCCAATTATGTTGGAATAGTAATCGGATTTAGATTTAGTCAGTGCATTTTTATAATTTTGAATATCTTCAGCATACATTTCTTTATGAACAAAAAGGCCAGACCTGAGATACAGCCGCTCTAACCTACAGCCTTAAGTTTTTAGTTCACGCAGTTCAGGTGTAAACTAAGGAGCTGAATGTACAAATGAAACAGTTCGAGTTTTCATAGGTGCAAATTCATCTAAAATCATGTTCAGTCCATCATCATAATATTTTACCAGTTCATCAACAGTAGAGAACGTCTTGGTTACGTATGTAACCTCAGTTCCCTGATGGAGGGAACGAGACGTTGTGTCGAGAACGACAGATGGGGTTCGCCCTTGAGAACCAATCAACTCTGACTACTATAGAAAAGGCCAATGAAATTTGGCGAATGCAATTTGCATGCCGGGCTCCGCCCCCGGAAATCCGGTATAAAAGGAGGCCGGCGTGCAGCATTCACTTACCTTTGTTCTGAAGAGCCTGAGACCTCTCAAACTGCAGCAGAATACGATACGTGTTCGTGGCATAAGGGACACAACGTCTCGTTCCCTCCATCAGGGAACTGAGGTTACATACGTAACCAAGACGTTCCCTTTCTGTCGGTCTCTCGACGTTGTGTCGAGAACGACAGATGGGGTTGCCTATGGAAAACGCCACAACGCTGTATCGCGTCACAATCTCTAGCGAAGCGACGGTAACAAGCCTGGGCGTGTCATCTCGAAGCTTTCGTGAGACTGTAACCTTCCAGTGTGGTGGTCGGGGGGTTCCAGAGCTTTCTTGGAGAAAGATGGGTACAGCCCTGACCGGTAACTTTCACGGACGGGGCCTTAGCTCTCTATAGGCGAGAGGCCGTCCAGATCAGTTTACACCGGGTAAGCGCGACTCTTAATCAGAGAAGCGCTACAGAGGCCACCTCCTACCCGTGGGGAGGAATATGGTGGATATAGGTATGGTCTCGTCCTTGGAGGAGAACGCATGGAACGTGCGGACTGAGTAGTTAACCGCGAGGTGGAGGCCCACCTGGGGAAGCTCATGGGTTACCAGGAGTGGGAACCATTCTCATGAGGATACATCAGACGGAACAGCCCACGGAGGGGGTGTTACAGACGTCCGGTAGCACTAGGTCCGGTTAGAGCTATCTGTGATAGCTCACATGGTATCCCGGCCTAAGGGGGAAGGCTGCTCTGCCCAGCCAGCCCCCAGGGGGTGCTTGTTTGGTGATGGATGGAATGCCTATTCTTAACCAGTGTCTGGGTAAGAAGGGAGGCTGGTGAGGTACCAGTTTCTTAGCGATGTGTTCGGGTAAGAAGAAAAGGTAAATAGCACACTGACCCAACCTGTTAGAGGGTGGAAAGGTGCTTTCGCAGGCATACGCCCCCCCGGATGCCAGTCCTACATGTCGCCACGCAGGACGTGGGCTGACACCGGGTTTACGCGAAGGTTGTTAACCCTTGCGAAGGTGTTTGGGCATAGCCCAACCCGCAGCTCTACAGATGTCTGCTAGAGAGGCGCTTCTGCCAGTGTCCAGGAGGTGGCTAAACTCCGTGTGGAGTGAGCCCTCACTGCCAATGGGCATGGGAGATTCTGAGATCGGAATGCCGTCGTAACGGCGTCCACGACCCAGTGCGCCAGCCTCTGTTTGGAGACAGCCTTCCCCTTCTGCTGTCCTCCAACAGACACGGAGCTGGTCAGAGCTTCAGAGCTCTGCGTGCGGTCCAGTACGTACTGGACACAACACTAATCGGGTTGGGTCTTCCTCCCCTATGGGGAGCGCCTGCAAGTTCACCACTTGGCCCCGGAGGGAGTAGTGGGAACTTCTTGGGCACGCATCCGGGCCTGGGTCTCAAGATAACGTGAGAGTTTCCAGGGCCGAGTTTAAGGCAATCCAGGGACACGGAGGATGCTCGGTGGTCCCCTACCCTCTTGAAGGAAGTGAGCGCCGTCAGGAGGGCCGTCTTACTCTATGAGGAAGATCGGAACCTCCGAGGGGCTCTTTGGGGGGCCCTGAGGCTCCCCAGGACCACTTAGGGTCCCAAGAGGGTATGGAGCGGAGATGAGGCGGATTCCGCCCTCTCGCTGCTTAGGAACCTGGTGACCAGGTCGTGTTGCCCTAGAAACTTTCCACCGACTGAGTCGTGATGAGTGGCAATAGCGACTACATACACTTTCAGTGTGGAAGGGAGATGTTAGTCTCCAGTCTCGTGAGGAGGGGAACACAATCCTGATCAAGCACCTCAGTGGGTCTTTCTCGTTGAGAAAGACACCAGGACGAGAAGAGGCACCGTCTAGAGGCGTGTAACCGCCTAGTAGATGGGGCCCTAGCCTGGGTGATGGTCTCAGCCGTATAGGGGGAGTAGCCATCTTAGGATCTTCTCGTCCCGTCTAGAGACCAGACATGGGTGTTCCAGAGGTCTGATCTGGGATGCCAGAACGTGTCCTTCCCCTGAGAGAGCAGGTCCTCTGTCAGGGGAATGGTTCAGGGGGAGTCGCTGTCCAGAGCATCGGCTCTGAGGCCAAGTGCGGTTAGACCGGTGTGGTGTAACCAATAACACTTGGTGCTCCTGCTCCCTGACCTTGCACAGAGTCTGTACAAGAAGGCTCCTGGGGGGGGAAGGTGTGCTTCCGCCCATCCCGCGGCCAGCTGTGCGCAAGGATATCCGTGCCGAGGGCAGGGACTATCAAGCGGGCAAATGGTGGTGTTACGGGAGGTGAACAGGTTTTACCTGGGCCTACCCGAACAGCCTCCAAATGAGCTGGACTGCACGGGGGTGGAGTCGCCACTCTCCACGAGGCATAAACTGGCGAGAAAGCACGTCGGCTGTCTAGTTCAGTTTGCCCGGGGTGTGTGGCCTGCAGGGAACGAGTCACCTGTTGACTCCACCGGAGGAGGCGTCGAGCAAGTTGTGTTTAGCTGCTGTGTGCGAACGCCACCCTGACGATCTGTATTCGCTACAGCTATAGTGCTGTCCTCGGAACAGCACGTGTATGTCTCGCACGAGAGGCCGTAGCCTGCTCAGTGCAAGTAGCATAGCCCACAACTCTTGGCAATTGATATGCCAGCGCAGGCGGGGGTTCGTCCAACACCCCACCTGCGTGCCCGTTGCACACTACACCGCACCCCTGCAGGGAGACTTCAGTCGTCACCACGACCTGCCTCATAACCTGCTCAGAGGGACCTGAGTCCGTCGAAAAAGTCATAAAGACTAGGGGTTATGGTGCGTCGGCAGCAGGGCGGCATCACCATGCGCCTGCTGCCGGTGTGCCACGCTCTCCTCGGAACTCGACTCTGAAACCAGTGTTGGAGCGGTGTCATGTGCATCAACTCGAGGGGTATTAGCCCGCGAGGACGCCATGTGTCCCAGGAGCCTCTGAATTGTTTCAGGGGGACCGCTGTCTGCCTAAAATGTTCATTTCAGACAGTTCAACACTGGTTGGGCACAACTGCGGACAGGTGTGCCGACATGGTGACAGAGTTGAGTTCCATACCGAGAAAGAGGATGCTCTGCACTGGGGAGAGCTTGCCCCTCTCTTGGTTGACCTGGAGTCCCAATCGACCTAGGTGCCGGAGCACCAGGTCCCTTTGTGTACATAACAGATCTCGCGAGTGTGCCAAGATAGGCCAGTCGCTGAGATAGTTTAGTACCCGCTCGCCTTCCTCCTCTCAGGGAGAAAGGGCGGTCAGGGACAGACCGAAAGGGAGGACTCCGTACTGATATGCCCGCCTCTCGCACGCGAACCGTGGGAACGGCCGGTGTCGAGGAGGATCGAGACATGAAAGTAAGCGTCCTTCAGGTCGATTGCCACGAACCAATCCTGACACCTCATAGATGTCAGGACGCGCCTCTGTGTGAGCACCCTGAATGGCAGCTTGTGAAGGTGCTCTGTTCAGGGTACGCAGCCTTTGGGGGCAACCCGCCGTCTTTCTTGGGAACGATGAAGTGCGGGTGGTGACCCACTGAACATCTTGGTTTTGAGGGACGAACTCGATGCCTGTTTTGCCAGAAGGGTGGTGACCTCTACCCGAAGTACGGAGGCGTCCCTGCCTCTGACAGAGGGAGAGATGATGCCCCGAAACTTGGGTGAGTCTCTGGCGAACTGGATCGAGTAACCAAGACGGACCGCCCTCATTAGCCAGCGAGACAGTGTGGGCAGCTCTCGAGCTCCCAGGGACTGTGACAGGGTGACCAAGGGGACGGTCTGCTTCATCATTCCCACGGGGGGTGGTTCGTCGGCTGGCGGAGCTAACCATGTCGCGGGGAGTCCCCGGAGGGAAGGTTTTTGCTCCGCCTGCTTACCTGCCTGGCGGGACAACGGCACGCACTGTCGGTTTGAGAGTGGTGACGGCTGTCGTATGTGTACGACCTCACGCCTCGCCAGGGTGTGAGGTCGGTTCGCCGAGCACAGTCCAGTGGAGTGTGCGATCGGCTGCAAGTAAACCCGGGGAGAACAGAAAACTCAGTGAGTAAGTGGGCGCCAAGCCCTAACAAGGGCCCGGCTTTGGTGACGAGGCAGGAGTCGTCCCGTACCGACCGATCAGAGCCGTGGCTGTGAAGGTTCGGGCCCGATGTTGTTCTCCCTGGGGTCTTCCCGTCAGTGTCCCTTCTCGCGAGGAGGTTGCTGACGGGGTGGAGGTTTCCCCCTCGACCTCTGCTTCCGGGGTGCCGCCTGTGGGGGCACAGGAACCGGAGCCGATGTCGAAAGGGTCCTGGGTTGCAGGGAAGCAGACGTCACGTGAGATCTCGGAGGCCTGTAGGCGGCCGAGTCGCGGCGTGAAAAAAATGTGGTTAATTGCCACTGTCTGCTTCGCCGTCAAAAAACTGCTGAGCGCAGTCCTCGACGGTGTTACCAACAACCCACCCTGCGAGATGAGTGCATCAAGAAAGCGGACTTCCTTGCTGTCACTCTTCTGCACAAGGTATAGCCGGGGGTGTCTCTCCTGGACCACTACCGTGGACATCGTCCGACCCAGGGCCCGTGCCGCCGCCTTAGTCGCCCGTAGAGCGCTGTCAGCGGTGGCACGGAGATCCTGCATTATACCCGGGTCGGCCTTACCCTCGTGGAGCCCTCTCAACGCCCTGGCCTGGCGGACCTGCAGGATGGCCAAGGCATAGAGAGAGGAGGCAGCCTGGCCCGCAACATCGCAAGCTTTCGACACCAGTGATGCCGAAGTCTTACGTGCTTTGGACGGTAGGAGTGGTCGATCCCCCCCCAGGTGGTAGCCGTCCGCGGCACAGGTGCACCGCAGGCGGACGTTCCACCCGGGGGATCTCGACGCAGTCCTTGGCTGCCTCACCATCGAGGGAAGTAAGGGAGCCGGAGCTGGTTTCACTGGAACGGTCCGTGAGTGGAGCGTTCCAAGTTTTACACAGCTCCTCATGCACCTCCGGGAAAAACATGGCACCCGGGGTGGGCGCGGTTTGCACCGCGCACCGACCTCGGGAACCACGTATCCCCGGGTTAGCACGGATGACATCACTTCTGCTTCCTCCTGAACTCGACCGCTGGGGGTGGAGTTTGGATTCGGCAGAGTCGGATGCCAGTCTCCCTCCGATGCTGCGAGCGACATCTCATCTACGTCACACATCGTTTCCGAGTGTGTGCGTGAGGATCCGGACGGTATGCCACCGCCGGTTGGGGAACGTTCAGAAGAGCGAATCGGGGTGCGATCGGCCCGTGAGCACTTGGCTGGCGGGTTTACGTTCGCAGAGTTCCCCGTATCACTAACGCTGCTAACGTGGGTGGTCATCGGGGCCGTAGCCACAGATGTCACAGCCCGGGTAGCAGACGAAATGGTGGCTGGTTCCCGTAGGAAGACAGCCACCCGTGACCGCAACTTCTGAATGACAATCTGCCCGCAGTGCAGGCAGATGTGTCAACGAACGCTGCTTCAGTGTGCTGGACGCCCAGACACCTAATGCAGCGATCGTGTCCATCCCCCTCCTCGATGAGGGTGCCGCACCCAAGAGAACAGCGGGACATGCCGCGCTGGAGAATGCTCAGTCAGTCCTGAAAAGGACTTTTAGAAAAAATCTCTAACACCTCCGGAACCGCCGAGACGCCCAGGGGAAGGTCGCTGCAGGAAGGGACGATCCGCTGTAACACGTCGTAGCACCAGCGTGTAGTTGTAGAGGATTGAATCCTGAGTTGTACTCATGAGCGATGGCTCTGAAGAACAAAAGGTAAGTGAATGCTGCACGCCGGCCTCCTTTTATACCGGATTTCCGGGGGCGGAGCCCGGCATGCAAATTGCATTCGCCAAATTTCATTGGCCTTTTCTATAGTAGTCAGAGTTGATTGGTTCTCAAGGGCGAACCCCATCTGTCGTTCTCGACACAACGTCGAGAGACCGACAGAAAGGGAAATCAGATTTACTGGAGAGGATGGCAAGTTCATCAGCAAAAGTAGGCACATCGATGTTCTTAATATTCCGGAATCTAATCTGGCGACACAAGTTTACCTTAAAGATGGCCAGTTTGGCACAAAATGACACCAGAAAGTGATCTGATATGGATAGATCAGAAACGATACAATTAAATGGCGTTATACCAGAGCAGCAAACAATATCAAGAATATGCCCCTTAGTATGAGTGGGCAATGTGTTAAATTGTTGTATACCAAAGCAATCCAAACATGATACAAATTCACTTGTAAATGCATTGCTGACATTATCTATATGAATGTTAAAATCACCCAGAAGGATAACATTTGAAGATATGGAACATAAGTAAGTCAAGAGTTCAGATATTTCTGTTAAAAAGGCATTATTGCTCTTAGTGTAACCGGAACGCTCCGCACTGCTCTCAGCGGGCCTCGAACCAGGTCGGCGAGAGTCGGGTGCTCTAGCGAGGAGGCTAAAGACTGCAGTCGCTAGAGAGTCCTTGAGGCCGGGGAGTGAGGTTTACATATTGCACAGCACTTCACTAGCTTGTCTCCATTACATTAGGAGGGCAGTAGATAGTTATGAGGATGGTAGGAATCGGAGCATTAATTTTTAAGGCAATTGATTCAAAAGAGGAATATGTAGACAAAGTTAACTGAGATACTTTCAATTTCTCTTTGTAAAGTATTGCTAGCCCCCCTCCCCTTCCCGTATCACGAGGTTTACAAACATAACTATATCCTGGGGGAACAGACTGGTTTACATGAAAAAAGTCATCTGGTTTCTGCCATGTCTCAGTTAGACAGAAAAAGTCAAACTCGCGGTCAGACGTAAATCACACACCAAGGGTCCTTCAGTGGAAAGATCCTAATTTTGTCCTAAAATACATTTTCTGAGGGTTTTCTAAGCTCACTGTACTTCTCCCACAGAACACTGGGATGTCTAACGGACGGATGAACATGAGAATATTGTCCCGCAATACGAAAGTAGGGGAGCGATGTGATGTAGAGGTGACGGGCCGGACCGAGCAAACTCGCAGCAGGTACAAACATCCGTCACATGCCACCTGTGCAGTTGGCTTTCATTGCTCATTTGCTCTGCTTTTGATGTGTCTGGGTTTTGTTGCTCTGGTAGAAAAACTCTTCCTAGTCTGCATGAAAAGAAAGCAGCGCTCCATCAGAGTGAAACTGGATCACAGTTGAGATGTGAATCAGAATCTGCGTCCGACTTTGGATTAAAAGCAGCTGATGAGGTATCTGTGAAGTGTGGATTGTTGGAGAAGCGTGAGCTCCAGACAGGTGATCACGAGGAAGAGGAGAAAAATGATGATGAAGATGTTCGGGCCCCTCAAGGCAAGCGTGGGCCCCCCTGTGTTAAGTCGAGGGAGGGGAGGTGGAAGAGGAGGTGCACCAGACCGCAATCTCTGGACCTCGGAGCACTGCCGTCACACAAACCCGCAGCCCATCACACAATTCAGGTATACAATGTTACAACATTACACAAAACTACAATAATAAGACTGCAACAAGCCCCTTGATCAGCACAACATGGTTCAGATGTCTGACCCTGATCTGTGAAGGAAAAATTTGAACATTCCGTTTACTTTGTTCATCACGTGATATTTGATCATACATAATGTGTGTGTTAACGTTATAAGATATATTAGATTTGTTTAATTCTTTTGAAATCGCATTATTAGAATAATCTTGCTTGTTCTACAACATCATGCAGTGTACTGTATTTGTGTTTATTTTCTCCTGTAAAGCTGCTTTGGAACAATGCACATTGTGAAAAAGTTCTATATAAAATCAAATTGAATTGAATTGAATAGTAACTGTGGTAAAGAGATATCATTCTGAACAATAAAGAAGACACAGGATACATGAAATTATAATACATTTTAATGGATTTATATTGTACTGTATATAGACGGTTTCATCTAAACAACATAAATAAATGTAACTTGCGCAAATTTGTGGGCCCAACTGAACTTTCGGTACACATTCACAAACAATAGAGCACCCTTTCTTTTTTTTAAACTTTCTACCACAAAACTACAGGACACATTCAACAAATTGTTTATTTAATAATATGAACATTCAACAAAAGTGTATTTAATAGAATAATTATACAGTAAAATAAAAATACAAATTAATATTAACATACATTCATTAAATACAAAGTTATATTATAAGACACTGAGTAATCAATACTGGAAAAATTCCTTTACAGTCAATTGATTTGAGCTCTTTAATTTAAATAAAATGCTTTTAACATGTGTAATCTGACAGTCAAACTAAACTAAACATTTAAAAAAAAAATACTTTAAACAAGACTATAAATTCCTATATGAAATTTGAATTAATCTCAGACAAGTTGCTCGTGCAAGCAAGTCATTTTAAATGTCATAAAATCATTGATTTAATGAGACAACGAGCACTTCAGTAGTGACTATGCTCACATTATAAGACAGCGGTTGATCGTGTTTGTTCTAATAGGAAATAGAGGTGATGCGTGACTGTGAGGGATCAAGTAATAGAAGAAGTGATGCCATTGGGTTGTGGCAACATGTGGAGGCGGGGCTTCGGGAGCAGGCGGAGCAACTCCGTAATGACCTCGCTGTGAGTCATCAGCAGAGCTGCGAGCTGCAGGAGAGACTGATGGTGTCAGAGGCCACGGTGCATGCGCTAAATGACCAACTGAAAGACTACAGAGAACTCCTCAGTGAGAACACACAGACAAACACTCACATGTTGGTGGTTTACAGGGACATTCCATTGACATAATGCATTTTATAGTCTACAAACTATATATTCTATCCCTTAACCCCAACAATAATTCAAAAGTTTGTATAACATATTGCTTAACCCACCCCCTAAACCTCACAATCACACAACACTTTTTTGCTCTTTTAGATTTTCACAAAAGTTCATTCTGTATGATTTATAAATCACAAGGACCAAATAATGTCCACAAGGACAAGGATTTTTGATATTGCCATCTTTGTGGGGACATTTGTCCCCGTACAGTAGGGTTTACACTAAACACAAACACACACGCTTTTATTTATTAGAGTCCTAAAAGTTGTAAGGTCCACATTAAATGGCCACACAAGTCACAACATGTTTAACTATTTTTTTTCAACTACTGTATTGGCAAACATTCTTTTCATTGATTGAATTGTGTAATATTGTGTGTGTTTCAGCGGAAAGTGCCGTTCAGAGGGACAGTAAACAAGTTCAGGTGGATCTTCAGGATTTGGGTTATGAGACGAGTGGCAGAAGTGAGAATGAAGCTGAGAGAGAGAACGCCAGCAGCCCGGGTACAATACACATGTTCCATACAACATATCACCTCTACATATTACACACAACATAACCAAAACACTACATTATACCATCTGTTTGAATACTTGATTCTGATTGGCTGGAAGGTGCACAGGTAGTTCCAGTCAGTTTGATCATTGTTCTTAATGAATACTCTGCCTTTGATGTAATCGTATCACACGCGCAGGGTTTACAAGCTTTGGCCAAATTAATTATGTAGGAATAAATGACCGCTGCACGTCTGCATCACCCACTGCAGTGCCTGCGTTTCATGCATCATATTTTTCTGTGCAGAAGTGGATGAGTTGGAGACATGCGTCTCTCTCTCGGGTGCGGTGAGCAGACGCGGGGGTTGGCACGGCGGCGGTACTCAGGTGGACGACCCCTCTTCTCTGAAGTGTTTGGTGCAGGACCTGCGTGCTCAGCTATCTCGCTGCCACAAAGTCATTGGCGGCCTGCAGCTGCGTGTACGCTCGCTCTCCGCCACCTCAGACTACGGGTCTAGTTTGGAGCGCACGCCGCGTAAGGTAACATTCTGTTCTCAGGCCTGAAATATCTGATGTCATTATTAATAGAGAACAATCCCATTCAGTCAAATCAGAAATAAACCACCAGACACGCATCCAGCAGGTGAACTGGGAGTTTCAGAGTGCTGGAGATGAAGATGAGGGCTGGCAGTCGGACGCGGGGCCGATGAAACCCAGCAAAGAACTTCAGCAGCTGGTGAGTCGTGTGGCCCTGCTGGAGACCCAAATGAAAAAGTCCAAGCTGGAGGGAAAGAGCGGCCCAGAGGAGGGTAAATGTGCCACCTGGCCTGGGTGAGTCCACCTGTCCACCACATGTTTATCACACAGAGGTGCGGGCAGCATGCTTACTGTTGTTTTCAACTCATCTCAAACTTTCATGTGCTATTAGCCTATTGAAACAAACACCATTAAAGCCTAACCTTAAACTTCAGGGCTCATTTATTCAACATAATCCAAATATAACGTTCATTCTACCAACCTAATCTAACCCAAAACTTCAAATAAAAGAACAAATTTAGAGAAAACAAGTCAATCAACTTACATTAAAAAAATGCAGATGAAATGTGCTGCGTGCACTCATAGATAGTCATTGTTCCTCAGAAAACAAGAGCATGAAATATACCCTCATTATTCTAAGCTTCGCTTCAAAACCTATGCCAATCCTTTTCTCTCCCTGTTTGAACAGGAAGTACAATACGCTGATCCAGGCACAAGCGAGGGAACTGTCCCATCTGCGGCAGAGGATGAAAGAGGGGCGGAGCATCTGTCACATCCTCACGCATCATCTGAGCGACACCACCAAAGCCTTTGAAGAGCTGCTGCGTGCCAATGACATCGATTATTACATGGGCCAAAGCTTTCGAGAGCAGCTTTCCCAGAGTTCCTCGCTCGCTCAGAGAGTCAGCAGCAAGATGAGCGGACGTGAGCGTTCAAATGCACAACATTCACTGGAAACTCCTGACAGGCCTTTAGCATCACACGTGCATGTCATTTTACACTAATCCGCATACTATCCGTCCTAAATAGTATTTGAAAAGGGAGTTTGTATGTCCAAAATCACAGTATGCTGAAGTCAGTATTCTCTAAGTATCAGGATGGTCAACTGTTTTTTAGTGAGAGTTGGAAGTGCAGATCCATGGACACTCCAACGGCTGTGATCACAGAGGGCGGAGCTTAGTGATGCTTCACTTCATTAATACAATTAAATAAGTGATGCTACTCTGAATGAATAAATGGAAGTAAACATTAAACATGACATTAGAATTAACGTGTGAAGAAATACTTAAATGTAAAGAATGGCTAAAATCTGATAATCGTGACTGTGAACAATCGAAGTGTTGTCTACTCCGTTTCCCGTTAGTATGTACCAGTGTGTATTTGTTTTGCTGCCCACTTAAATGTTTTTACTTTTCCATAACAGAAACAGTACATACTTTCAAGAATTGAATTGAATTGACTCAGGTGTGCAAATGTTTCTTTAGGTTCTGAGCAGCAGGAAGAGGATAAAACGCGTCACGAGCGTCTGGCGCACAGGCGAGTGTATTCTCTCAAATAAAACACATGATTGATTTTCGTCTCATCACAATGATGGTGTTAATGTTCTTCGTGACGTCAGCAGGTTGAATAAAGACCTTCAACGGAAAGATCAAATCCACACCAAACTTCGGCCTGACACGCCCTGCAGCAGCCACGCCCCTTTTGAGACTACAGACCAATCAGATCACACTTCATTTGTCTCTGATGACAGAATGTCCACCAATGAGGATTTAGATGTGTGTTCAGACTTGGATGTGGCCATTGACTTTGCACAAGAAGACAGAGGTACATCAATCACATGCACGCACACGCACGCACGCACGCACGCACACACACGTCTTCTAAACCTCTCATGTGGTCTTTCTGATGAGGTGACACTGCTGGATTAAAGCTCATGATCTCAAACCCTAATTCATCCAAATCCAGTGTTTCTGTCATAAAAGCAAATACTTTTCTTTCACTCACTTGGAACAAACATGATATTGAACTTGATCTTGTAATATGATTGTGTATCACACATAAAGTGTAGAGGTATGTGGTTTGTTTAATGGTGGTTTTCTGAGGTCTAGCCACTGAGGACGTCCATCAATTTCAGAAAAGAGAAGATAAAAAATAAATACACATGTGCGTGACATTATCGTCATCGGAAAGTTCCGTCTTGAAGTTACATGGATCATTTTTTGTGTGTTTTCAGTTGAAAACGGTCTTGTGTAAATGGCCCCTTAAACCCTGTCTGGGAAACCGCCCCCTAGAGATTTCAGCTAGTGGAGATATGAGCAACGTCTCTAATGAAACCTTTTTTGAAGCATCTAAATTAAAGTCACATGACGTGAAAGGTGTTGATTGACAGATATCATCGAGATGGAATTGAAGGATGTCAGGTGAACTCGTAGTGATTCTCAGGGTTGATCTCACTGTTTGGTCAAACATCTACAGGTTTGTTTTTTGATGCCTTGTCCAACTCCAAGCCTCTCAGTCAAAACCAGTCCTGGTCTGCCAACCTGACCTTTGACCCCAGCTCATGCCAAGCTCTAGACTGCAGGATTGCGAACGGTCACAGGCCACCAATGAGAAGTGAGCGCACATGTTTGGGCATGTGTGTGTGATTGTATGAAGCATGAACGTTGGGCTCTTTGTGTTTGTGTTGTATCTGCTGGTGTGTGTATTTGAGTAGTCATGATTCATGAATATTGAGGGTGTGCGTGTGTCTCACCTCAATTTCTTTCTTCTCAAACAGCTTTCAGCACCCCTCATTCACTCTCCAGCTATCAGCTCACGGCACACACACCGCATTCCTTCAATGACACACCCGTATCCCATCATGCACCAGGACACAGCGCACACCCCTCACACACAAGCCTAATGGAGAGCAGTGCATTGTGCGGGATGGCAAATATTCAAAGTTTTGATGGGTCATCTTATTTCCTGTCTGGAAACAGCCAATCAGGTGTGTGTGTGACAGTCATCTCACTTGGCTTTATATAAAAGAAGTTGAACAACAGTTTAAGTCCTTCAGTACTCTAATATGCAAATGTTTCTGGAAAACTGTTTTGTGAACGTGCTCTACAAATAATATGTTTATAGACGTAACACATAACAGATGTAATAATGATTGACAGGTGTGGATGTGATTGAAGAACACCTGAGAGAGGTTAGATCTCTACGTCAGCGCCTGGAAGATTCCATCAGAACCAATGAGAGACTGAGACAACAGTTACAGGGACGTCTGTCCACAACTGCACGAGAGACAGGTGTGTGTGTGCATGCATGTGTCTGTCTATCTGTCTGTGTGCATGTGCGCCTGCACATGAAATTGTAATTAAATTTGTAATTTAAATTGTAATTAAAACCCTTCAATCCCTCTCTTGACCTCGAATAGAGGTCACACGTCATTCTCATCGTCACCACTGTCATCTTCATAGTGGTCAGGTGTCAGTAATGGCATATTATATGGGGGTGGCATGTCTTTTTTTTCAATGGCCGTCACTATCAAACGATTACACAATGACCTGATGCATGGAACACAACAACATCCGCATGTGACCAAGATACCTAAGAACACTGCTAAGGACACAACTATTGACATGATGACCGATTTCCATTTGCCCAATGCTCTTTCCAACCATTGACTGACTGGATTATCAATACCTGAATGTTCTTTCATTTCTACTGATAATACCCTCAGTCCCTCAAGGGCCTTGTTAACGGACCCATCCGGGGCTGTGTTGTTTGGAATGAATGTGCAACATAGGTCTCCAAACATATGACACACACCTCCTTTTTCTACCAATAACATATCTAAAGCCAGCCTGTTTTGTATTGCCATCAGAGAGGTTGGGGCCAGCTGTTCAGCTAGGCCCTGTACTGCATCTCTAGTTAAGTTGGCTAGTCTCATAACATTATAATGAACATAATTGATCCTATCTACATTTTTGTTGGGAGTGACTGGGAACAATGCAGCTATAATAGGGATTTTTTCAAATCCTGCTGCCACCTGATCTGCCAATTTATATTCATCAGGAACTCCTCTTGGGATTCCTATGGCGTCTATGTATGCAGGGCTATTCAATGACAAGTCAATTATGGCAGCTCTTTTTCTAATGACATGTCGCCTTCTACGGCGAGTAAGACCTGCAGTTGTTGTTGATGGTCCTGCTGTTACTCTTTCACCAATCATAGTTAATGGTGCACCTAATCTAACCATCGCACATAACCCTTTTGTGTTGGGCGGCAATAGTAATATAGTCCTGCTCTCGCCCATGGGCCAATCAATGTTCCATTGTCAGGTATAATAATGCTACACCATTCCTCATCGATCCTTCCATAATCAACTCTTGGTGCTGTCAGAGTAAAATTAAAACATGTGTAATTATCCTTTCTGAAACCATAAATTTGTTTCTCCATATCCTGTGGCTTTTTCTATTACGGCTTCTGGGGTTAACGTGGTATAATCTATTTCCGCCACTACAACTTTTGGATTGGTTACTGGCAATAGCACAGACGTATTATTGTCTGTGGTTCAATTTATGATAGGGTCTCTCAAACTTATTTTTATCAGTCCCATTGGATCCTTTCCCGTTATATCTACTCCCAGTAACACGTAGAAATGCGGTTTATCATTCTCCCAACACTGTCCAGGTACCCCTGTTGGTTTTTGACTGTAAGGGTCTTGTTTAAGATCCGTTATGGACATAGTGATAGGGTTAGTGCTTACGCTGAAATCTCTTTGTATAGTGAAATGTCCTGACACCTTTAATTTTCCATCTGTGGTCACTTTGTCACTACTACCTTTAAAATCTGGTTGTGTCGATTGCCATACATGATTCCATGTTGGACACCATGCTTGGTTTCCAGGCCAACCTAGACCGCACAAATATATATCATACCCTCTCCATGACGTGTTATGCCCATTACATTGTATAACCGAACATAAGTCAAATGTGAATGATGTTGTGCTCCCTTTTAAGTAGTTTAATTCAATTCCACCATACTTCCTCAGACATTTGTCTGTGCTGGTAGCGGTTTCCCTTTTATGTCTCTGTTTTGTAATGTTGCTGCTTGCCTGTTGCCATTTTTCAATCCCAAATATTATACTCACTATAGTGACAGAGATGACAATGAGAAGTCCCATACACGGCCAATTTTCCCTCAACCTCATGTTAACTCAACACTTTTCAAAGGTACAATAAACAATAAAATCAAATTTAAAATAACTGACAACACTCCACCGTGTCTTATTAAAATGTAACTTTCCACACAGATAAAATCATGACACTCATATAAAAGAAATGTTTAAATCACACTTAACATCATTACCCAATTCACCTGTAATAATATTTAAAACATTAAAACCTTTAAACGCTTTGGAAATTAAAAATGATTATAATTTCTTTAAACTGAAAAATTATATTAATCATTTTTTTTTTAAATTAGGTAAGATTTAAAAGAGAATTAAAACTGGAAGGTTATAAAATTCAACAAAGGAAAAATTCAAAAGTTATTCAAAAGTTATAAAACTCCAAAAAGAGAAATCTTAAACATGTAAAGAAGTTAAAATGAGTATAGCGAGTATATGGTTATTGTCATACTCATTCCTACAAACACCTCACTTAAAATATTCTGAACTTTCTGAAAATCCAATCTGTCCAGCCCACACCCCAGCCGGGGTATAGACACACTCTTCACTCTATGTTCCAGACACCAATCTCTCATGCATATCAGGCTCTTCGTGAAATTTTCATAAGTGGGGAGGTCAGTGCTTCTAACCTTTGTAATTAAGTGAAAGACGGTTCTACCGTCTTCTTCATGAGTGATTGCACACTCACCCACTATTTTGTTTTGCTCTCTTACTTTTTCCACCCCATACCTGTTTCTGAATGCTGTAGCAATACCCGCCCCGTATGCATGATCCTCACTCACACAGTGTGCTAGAGGTTCACCTGGTGGACTTGAGAAAAGGTCACCTTTTTTATGGTGTATCTGCAGTGTTCCTGTTGTTATGTCTTGGGGAAGTTCATCACCTCCCTCCCTGTACTGTACCTCCCTCTCTTGGGCCCTTTGTGACCAGCAATCGATTTGCAGGTTTTGTAGGTTGCTTTGTGGATCGCTGGAATCTTCCCTCTCTTGGACCTGAGTCCTCAGGTCCAAACCAGTGTCATACAGCGACCTGTTGGGTGGAGCACAATTAACACAAGATGACAAATGATACCAGGTGTCGCCTTTTCCTGAAAGACAAACACAGTGAGATGTCCTCTCAATGACTCTTAGTGGAGGAGACCACCGAGTCTCGTTCCATTTTCTGCGAAACTTCTTCAGGCGAACATAAGTGTGATATTGGGCCGCATGAGTCAGAAATCAATGGTTTAGATGGACCTGGAAACGAACGTCCTGTGAGTAATTCAAAAGGCGTGAAGCCAGAGATTCTGTTGGCAGAAGAACGTACAGACATCAACGCAATTGGAAGTGCTGAAAGCCATGACAATTTGGTCTGTGCACAGATTTTTGCCAATTCCAATTTAAGTGTCAGGTTCATGCGTTCGACTTTCCCTTGGGATTGAGGTCGATAGACTTCTTCAAAGGCATGCAGTAGACCCAGCGGCCGCAGTAGAACAGATTTGACTTTCACCCTACGTCTTACCCTACGGGGGACCAACCACCCGTTGTTTTATACCTGCGTAGGGACTTTCACCCTACGTCTTACCCTACGGGGGACCAACCTCCCGTGTTTTGTACCTGCGTAGGGACTTTCACCCTACGTCTTACCCTACGGGGGACCAACCTCCCGTGTTTTGTTCAAATTAACAGAGTTCAAATTTTGCTTATTTTGTATATCTATTAAAGTGATCAGGAATATTTGAAATTCAACACAATTGAATTTAGAGTAGTCAATTAGCAGATGTTTGATGAAACAGGTCTCTGCTTACCTTTTTCATTCAGCCGGCTGTTGTGTTGAACCCAAGATGTTCCCTCTCCGCTTTTTGTCAAGTCATAGTCTTCTAAAATTGTCCGAAATGTCCCTTTTTAGCCAATCACGTCGCGGTCACCATCTGACGGACATCAGCTGTCCTGCGCATCCAAAAATTGGACTAAGGGATTCGGTTGAACAAAAATTGAAGTTTATTAATCAGAAAATCAGCACTGGACAGTCTCAGACACAACGTCTTACAGAGATTCTGCCCCGCCTCATTGGTTTACAACATTTTTATATGTGTATGTGTGGGTGTATCTTCCAGCTTGCTTCGGACCGTGGCCAACCCCTGATCGTCTCCACATTTGCTGCTTTCTTTGTGTCCAATGGAGTGATGCTTCATCTGATATTTTCGTAGACTACGCCCTTCTTATTTTACTATCTGCAAAACAACACACTTCCCCCACACTGTTTCCACATAAACTTGTTTCTTAGACCCCGCGCTATATGGGTATGTGCGTTGCATGTGTAGCATACTCTCCTGTTCTCCTTTCCTGCAGGTGTGTGTGTCTCCATCTAACCCTAACCAAGTGTTTATTGTTAAAATACTAACTGTTTTCTGTTAAGGTTTTAGTGCCCATAACTAACTGTGTATAAAAACAGATGATGTACTGTATATGGAATGTCCCTATTTCGAAAGTAAACTTGTGTGTGTGTACAGGTGTAGTCACCAAATGTCTTCACAATCTACACTGTGTGTATCTGTCAACAGTCTGCACAATGTCAACTGATCATTAAACGAACACTGATCACAGATGACGCTTGATGCTTATTTCTAAGACTAAAGAGAGTTTTTTGAGAGGGTCGGTGGTGAACTTTGGGGAACGTGATCAGTGTAACACAAGTGATTGCGTGTTTCTACAGCGGCACCTACAAACATCTACATCCAGACACATGACACAGTCATTGAACTAACCAATGAGATTACAGCTCTGAAGGAGGAAAATCAAGCACTGTTGTCCAGATTACAAACCAGCACAGGTACGCACACACACACTTACATGAACAATGACACGTATGGTTTCTGTACTGACCTGTTGATAATGTTTGAAATGATAGAGAGCAGTGAAGAGGCGGAGCAACTTCGAGAGGCTGTCCTTTCATGCCGTGTTCGTTTGAAGCAGGCTGAGTTAGAGGCAGAGAGATGGAAGGAGGAGTTAAGACGGCTGCAGACACACAACTGTAGTCAAAGTCAACAAATTCACCAGCTGCGACAGGACAGACAGAACAGTCAAGAGCACAGCAACAGGTCTTCAAACACTAACTCTATAAACAACAAGATGGTTTTTAGGCCAAATTTGATCCTGTTAGTTTGTCTATATCTTCTTAGCCGATGTTAACAAAAGATCACAAAAAAGTGACCAAAGGATCAGGTTTTGTGGCTGTGAGCAACTTTTTTCCCCGCTCAAAGCATGTCTCATCAGAGACAAGTCAAAGGCAGGGTGTCCGATTTCTCAAAGCCGTTGTTGATGTTCAAATCACCAAAACAAACCCACCCCTAACACCCTCGCCTTCGTCAGCGCTCGGCGTATGTCTGTCCAGTGCACTGTGCACCTTAATGCTGATTGGCTACAAGGTTGTTTTGGTACTCGGCCCTCCTCAGTTGTCTAAAGTGTAATTTGGAAATCGGTTATCCTGCCTTTTACAGTACTAAAAATGAACCTGTTGACCACCAGTGTGTTCTTGAGCAAGACACTTTACTCCATGTTGCTCCAGGGGGATTGTCCCTGTAATAAGTGCACTGTAAGTCGCTTTGGATAAAAGCGTCTGCTAAATGATTAAATGTAAATGTAAATTTAAATGAAACTACCTAAATCCATTTTCTCCGTCAACTGCTCAGCCAATCAGATTTAATGAAGACTGAGATGGTTGAAAGACTTTGTGTTTTTTCACAGACTGCAGCATGAAGTGAGTTTACTACAACAGCAGCTCACTGAGAGCAGACAACTGCTTCACTCCCTTCAGTGTGAACTACAGCTGCACGAGCGCGTGTGGAGAGAAAGAAAGAGCGCCCCCACAGGTGACACACTGCAACTTCTTCTGAAATTCTACCTTGGATTTTTGTGCAAAGCAGCTTTACAGTAAACACATATTAGTCCCGAAAATAAAAGGGATACTTTATCCAAAATTGAAAATTCTGTCACCATTTACAATACCAAACCTACATAAAAGACTTTGTTCTGCTGAACACAAAAGAAGATGAATTGAAGGAAGAATTAGGGCTGCACGATAAATCGTAACCATTTACACTTAACACAGTTAATTGAGTGTACTTGTTGTGATAATAAAGTTTTAAAAGCAAGTATATGGAAGTATTTTAATGACATTAGTCTTTGAAATAAAAAAGCATGTTGAATTACCACAAATCAAAAATAAACCTGTTGCATTACCAGTGCTTGCATGTTTAGAGTCGGCATTTCAATATGGGTTTACAATTAAGCTGTGAATATTTCAAACTAAAACATTTCACACAGTTTCACCGTTTAAAAGTTCAATAATCAAAATTCACCTTTTAAATTTCATAAGAAAATTCAATTTGTTTTAAAATACAACCTTTAATATTCAACAGACAATTTTCAGTTCATATTATTTCGTTTAATTCAGTGGTTCAAATTTGGCTTGAAATTCAAAGTTTCACATCCTGGAATCCCAGGAGAAGCAATAGAACGCCGATTCCATCAATGGATGATCTCTACCTGCTGCCTGACCGCCAGCAAATCACTTATGACGAAGACCAAAGCAAGAAATCAGATTTCTCTCTTATGTTTGCCACACAGTCCACTCATCTGCTCAATTAAGTCAATTTAGTTGTTCTCATAGATCTCTTCTCATGCATCATCAAAATTTTGAGAAATTTAACTGACGCTTGCACTGCCAGTAGTCCGCAACGACAATCTAGGCCTATTATGCTCAGACTTTGACTGCCCTCCTGCTCTGACTTGAAGGAATTAAGTTTTTTTTTTACTTCAACACATCATGTTCACTTAAATATTATGCATCATCAGCATTTACAGGACATTTATTGTGTTTCAAGCGGTCAAATTAATGAGATTTCAACTAGCAGCTCTGATTTTAACACGTACTCTCCCACATGTGCTTCTGTTTATAAGACGTGAGCAGCAATCTCTACAGACTTTCTTTTTATTTTCCTCACATGACCTTTTTTTAATATGTGGCTCTCAGAAAATGCTGGATGTTGTGGAATTGTGGAAACATTCGTTGTTTTTTATTTTGTTAATACGAGACAGAAAAACTGATCTTTTAGCCAAGTGAACTCCTTGAGCAGATCAGATAAAATAGACCAAATAGACAGCACTTTCTTAAGAACCAGACTAGACCCGAAATGTCTTTTGCAGCCAGCAGCCAAACAAGAATCCTCACTGCGTTATGGATCTAACAGCTCTAAATTGTTTGCTAAGTGCCTGTAGCCTACTGTATCCCTTTAGGGTCCACGGAACACGGCATCACTGCCGGTGAACCGTGCTAAAACACTTAATGTTGCTTAATCTTCAGACCATATGACTAAAATTAGTATAGCCTACACCTTTTTAATAGAGCGTTGGTTATACAGAAATGTAGAAGAGCCCTGAATATGAAAGCAAAAAATGGCACAATAAGAATTTTAGGATGTTTTCTTGATGATGCATAAGAATCAGAAAGAGCTTTATTTCCAAGTATGTTTTCACATTAAAGGAATTTGTTTTGGTGACAGGAACATCCAGTACACAGAAACAGCAACAACAATAGACAAGGGACCATAACACAATAGAATACAGTACACAGATGATTTAAGTAAGGGCCTATGGGTATAAAAAATTAAGAAATACAATATAATAAACATAAGATAAAGATAAAGAGGGTGAAGTTATGTGTGTATGTAAATATGTACAAGTAAAAAATAAGAGTTAGACACAGAGTTATTAATTGCACGGTGGGTAAAAACATTGAACTGTTGAAGAGGTAGATGGCATTAGGGGAGAAGCTGTTTATGTGTCTGGTTGTTTTGGTGCTCAGTGCTCTGTAGTGCCGACCAGACGGCAGCATTGTGATGAGATGATGGCTTGGATGTGAGAGGTCCAGAATGATTTTCTGAGCCCTTTTCCTCACTCCTCAGCATTTCTTGCTTTGGTCATCGTCAGAACCAATTTGCACCACCTGCTGGTGAAGCGGTCAGGCAGCAGGAAGAGATCATGCATTGGCGGAATCGGCGCTCTAAACTTTGAATTTCAAGCCGAATTTGAACCACTGAATTTGTGGAAGCCAATTTTTAAATCGAACTAATATGGACTGAATTTTTTTTGTCGAACATTAATGGTTGTATTTTAACTCAACTCAACTTAACTTTATTTATATAGCGCTTTTTACAATTTTCATTGTCACAAAGCAGCTGTACATGAGAAACATTGAATACAAGTATAAAATTCTATTTTAAGAAAAGTTGTTGTTTTTTAATGAAATTTAAAAGGTGAATTTTGGTTATTGAATTTTAAAATGGTGAAACTGTGTGTGAAATGTTTTATTTGAAATATTCATAGCTTAATTGTAGAACCATATTGAATTGCAGAACCTTAAGATGCAAGCACTGTTAATACAATGCATTTTTTTTCAGTTAGTGCTATTCAGCTCGCCTGGTTGCTTCAGGACATTTGCCTTTCTTTTACTTCCATTCAGGTACAAAACTCCCTATAAGATCAGATAATCATCGCAACGCTTGGATCTTTTCGGGCTGCACCCGACTATAGCTTTTCCTAGTCGACTAGTAGTCATTCATTTCAGTAATTAGTCGAATATCGCACATTTATGATATTAACATAATTACTTGCGTATATTTACAAGGAATAAAATAGTAAATAAAATTTACCGGCTGAGAAAATATGTACACTTCCAAATACACTTCCATATTACAGAGAAATGCTAAAACATAATAATAAAGCGCTTAAACGGACACATAAATGCATGGGCGTGAATCTCATTTATCAGTAGGGGGGACAATACATATAAAATTTCTCACGAGCAATTTTTGAAGGGGACACAAATAATAAAGTCAAAATAGTACTAACTACGACACACAAATCGACAATATGCATTAGGTTTATAGGTTTATCATGCAGACTTGCAGTCATAACTGAACTGAACTGTGAACAATAAAGCTTTTTCCATTTATATATATTTTTTGTCTTTGTTGTGAAGACAGGAACTAGGGGAGAGCGGGGCATGTTGTCACACTTTTCACACTGTGTAACATTTACTGAGCACCATACATCACAGCGGTTTAAATGTTATACCAAATGAAAGAATGACTTCTTGGGCACATAATTTGTATTGATTACATTTTCATATCTTATCTCATTACGGAGTTGTAGACTGTTGAATAGAGGATGTGCACTTGTGACAATTTGCCCCATCGGCGGGTAAGTTGTCACACTAGATTATCTAAAAATAAGAACACAACCACTTAATTGTGAATATTGATTTTCATTTCTATATTCAAACCAGAACTGGAAATATAAACAATCGTGCCTAGAGAATTCGAAAAAACTATTATTTCAAGCCAAACTGTACACATTTCACTCGAAACGCATTACTTTGAACTTTAAACTCAAACGTTCAGTGGCTTGCACATAGATCCATTCTGATATGGCCGGATGTCCTCTGGAGTTGTTAGCCTGCTGTCAGCAATAGCATTGCTGGGTAAGGGTGAGCTGATGGAAGCAGAAGCATAACTGGGCATGCTAGAGAGAGCAGAGTTGGTGCTGGGCCTGGCAAGGCAGTGTTGGTGCTGGGGCCTGGCAGGGTTCTGAATGGGGCGAGCTGTGACCTAGGATGGTGCAAACCTGGTTTCCAGAAATACATCTCTGTTGTAAGGTTGAACCCCGGCCACCCTAAAGCTAACCTGAATCTTCAGGGGGTTGCAGCCAGAGGATAGGCATTTGCCACAAACCCAGGAATGTCATAAATTGACATTGTCCTCCCTGGGATGTTCATCATCCAGGAATCACACGCACTGTTGACGTGCCTCTTTAGTGGCCCGTAGACAGACCTGTTTTATGGTTCGAGCCGATCTGAGCAGTGGGTTGGGAATGACAGCATGATTATGCCATTTTCTTTTCCATAATTGAGTCCATCAATGGACAGATGAGACTCGTGGTTGTCCAAAAGGAGTATATAGGGCTTCTAGTTTGAGCACTTTGTATGTTCACTGAAATGTTTCAGCAAGTCAACAAAGTGCTTGTCTTTCATCCATCCAGAGGAATTTGCCCCTCCTTTGCTGCTAGGTGGCCCATTGACCAGGAGATGTCTATAGTGTCTATATATATTTGTACCGGGGCAAGTTGTCAGATGTGACAACTTGCCCCAAAGTCATTGAGACAACTTGCCCCAAACTGATATGTGTGGTAATGTTGGCTAAATCTTAAGGTTAGTTCAACATAGCACGTCAGCTAAAGTATCAAAAGACACCTTATTGTCTCCTCTATTTTGTGCAAGATAATCATTTTTATCAATCATATCTAACAAAGTTGTATTGCATAAAATTTAAAGTACCAATTTTTTACTTTTTAAGCAGAAAAATAAGAAAATTGTGCTAATCTCAGATTAGAGCGACCTTGACCACATGTGAACAGGAAATTGACTATAGAAGAAGAAGTCACACAAAGTGGCTATTTGATTTTTGAGATAGAGCCTCTAGTGTTGGAGTTATGAACAGTGTGACAACTTACCCATGTGACAACTTACCCCGCTCTCCCCTACCCATGATATTACATGTGGACATTGAGTCACTTTTTTAAACACTTTTAAAATGTTATCCTGATTTATACTATAACATTGTTTGACAAAGTCACCGTACATCGACATTATTGAGTGGTTGTTATTTTCCCCTGTAGTGCTCAATCTCCGCCAACAAACTTTCTTCATGTTCGTGTATCCAAACAAACTTAAATTCTGTGTTGTACTCTCTGATGAATCGCCCGAGTTTCAGTAAACTGAATGTTTAGCTTGTCCGCCGCGCACATACTGAACACAATAGATGCTGAGAAAACGATCCTCTCCATCTGAATGAAAGCTGAGCACCTTTTGTGGACTTTAGATATAGTGTCAACATCACAAAACTGTAACCGGTGTGTTCGCGGCTGTGTGTGACACGGGACCTGAATGACAGGATCGGTGGCTAAGTGTTGTGGTTAATGTTCACATCATGACAGGTCGCTTAAAATATAACAATGCACGAGAAACGGCTTCGGTGTGTTAGTTACAGTGTGTGAAGTCCTATGTAACAAGCTAACGTTAACTAGCTAAGTACCGTTTTAATCGCTAAGATAGCAGAATTGCATTTCATGGAAAAATACATCTGTAATCAGCATTTTTGCAACAACTTATTTATTAATGAATCAGCATCAATTACATTAAAGAGAATCACTTCATTTAAAGTGAATAAAATATCCTTCTTACTGGAGTTCTACAACCACTAATGAACATTCCTAACTTGAATGTGTTGCGCAATGCGCAGGTGAGATTAACTTGGAGAGCAGCATTGGGCCAAACCATTGTGAAGAGGGGGAACTCAACAGTTTCTAAATTTAAAACGCATTTTTGCTTTTGTATTTTCTACTAAATACACAATTAGATTAGATAAACATAAATAGATTTATGACAATAGCGAATTTAATTGATCGAGGGGGGGACAACCCTCGGATAGAGGGGGACATGTCCCCTCCGTCCCCCCCCGGGATTTACGCCCGTGCATAAATGAGCCGCAGCAATACTGGAAACGTTATAATTATCATACGTTGGAAAACAGTAAGGAGACGCCTTTGCATTTAAATCATTTATTCACAAAAATACAACCTATAACATCAGTTACAGGCCAAATGAACTTGCCAACAAAATAACCATAAACATAAAACACCCTTTTGAATAAAATAAACTGAAAATTTCGTTCGTTTTTAAAGGGAAAACATAAATAAAACACATAAATATATAAAAATTCCGCAAACGGCAACTCTTTCAAATATTAACACAAAATAAAATATTAAGTAGAAAATGAGTAACAACTACAAATAAAGGAAATAATAAAATAAAAAAGCAGTTCTATGGAAAGTCATAAATAACTTTATAAAATGGAAGGCAAACAAAATAAATAAATATCAAAAACACTTAACTGAAAAATTGTATTGAAGAGGGAAATTAACTAAAACGAACGAACGAATAAACGCAGCAATCGCGTTGAATGTTTGTTATTTTCTGTTTCTGTGACATGATTGGCAAATTACAATGGTAGTCAAAGCTGACCAGAACTGTTTGTGGTCGTAAATGCTTTAAAATAGCTCAACTTGTGTTCAAAAGTAAAAAAAAAGACAATTTTACCCATTTTCTCTTCTATGGGAGGAAACGATGTCCCAGAACT
The DNA here is from genome assembly GCF_015846415.1 of Triplophysa dalaica. Classification (NCBI taxonomy): domain Eukaryota; kingdom Metazoa; phylum Chordata; class Actinopteri; order Cypriniformes; family Nemacheilidae; genus Triplophysa; species Triplophysa dalaica. The sequence goes on along the minus strand of NC_079544.1, from coordinate 55,609 downwards.
GAAAATTGCAGACATTCTTCCAATTATCTTTCTCTGTGTTTAACAGAACCATGAAATGTGTACAGGTTTAGAACAACTGAAATGGTGACAGAGTTTCAGAACAAAACCATTGTTAAATATACTGAACATGTGGCATTAGTGTAAACACATAACTCTTGGTGGGTGTTTGTTAGGATATGCATGTGAGGTGCAGTACCCGTCAGTGGAATTGCGGGAGGTGTTATTGGAGGTTGGGGCTCTGAGGGTCCAGCTGGAGCACAGCGTCCAGGAGAACAGTGCTCTCCGTCTTCAGCTGCAGAAACAGTTGGATCAGTTTGTCGAGCTGCGTCCCTCTCCCATATTTCCTGTCAGCCCGCTGAGAGATGCGCTTTACCGCAGACAGTTACTGCACGGTAACATGTTCTTTTCTTTCTTCTGTCCTTAGACTGTAATGTGAACACTTACACGTGTTAATGTGATGTGTGTTTTTCACAGACCCGTCTCCCTCTCCTCCGGTCAGAGACGTCGGCCCTTTTCCATCTGGACTTCTGCACTCTCCGTTCTCAGAGCTGGAGGAGAACGCTGTGAACACGACTGGTGTGTGTGTGCATCGTTTGCGTGTGTATGCGTGTGTGCCTGCGTGTAAACACTATAAGACAATACTCACTGAAACAGTGGGTGAGTGTTGGTCGTAGTTTGATAAAATTTTAAAGTTTACGTCAACTTTGAAGGAATCATGTAAACCGCTGCACTTCAAATTCCTCCTCGTTGATGAAGTTTGATTGTTTTTTAGTGGGGTAACATACTTGAAAACGAATGTTAAGTATAATGCAGCGTAAGTCACTTTGGATAAAGGCATGTCTTCAACATGCATAAATGTTAAATTCAACTTTATAGGGAAAATCTTGATAGTTTTCAAGGAAATGTTTTGTGGATTAAAAACAAACAGAAAACTGTTGAAATAGCGCAGGTAACTGCTTCAGTATGGTGAGGAATCAAGTAGCTGATGAGGTAGAACTGTAACCACACAATCTTTATGTCAGACTCACTGGAGTGTCACAGCGATCTGGAAGGAGAAGCTCCGGATGGCTCGTTTGCCAACCGTAACGGGCGTCATGTGATCGGCCATGTGGACGACTACAGCGCGCTGCAGCAGCAGGTGCTGGAGGGAAGCGGGTTGGTTCGGCGGATGGAGGCTGTGCTTCAGTCCTGCCTCAACAGCGCACTGCTGGAGATCAACAGCGGCAAGGTGATACTGAACAATCGCTGACAAATGAAAGCATTTGACCAACAGTGGAGTTTTTTTATTCTAGTTCTGTCTCTTTTAGATGCTGGAATATGAGGCAGTAAGGACGTTGCTCTCCGACACCAAGACTTTGCGCCAGATTCTGGACGAGGCTGCGTCTCTTCTCAAGATGTTTTGGCGTGCAGCGCTTCCGAGCAGCGACGGGCCCACCCATCTCACCCAGAAGGTTTGGAAGTCCTACTTGTTTTAGAAAGAATGTCACACTCACCGAAGGCAAAAAATGAAATGACGTGTAAATGTGCTATAAAATGTCTCACAGCAACAGTCCATGCGCAATGAGATCCAGTCACTGCATGTGAGGATCGCGGAGCAGGAGGAAGTTCTGCAAGGTACCATCCAGCGCTTGAGAAACAACAACCGCACTAAAGAGAGCATGGAGGCTTTCATTGTTAACCAGCGTGAGTACACAAGATATTTTCTACTAGTCAATGTTCAGTAAACAGTGATGTCATGATTGAGAGTCGGGCCACAGGTATGGTTCTTTGATCATTGTTGGGTTGGGGAGTGGTTATAAATTCCAGACGTGTCTTTCATCTGTGTTCCAGTGTCCAGGACTCGAGATGTCTTGAAGAAAGCCAGAGCCAATCTAGAGGTGAGATGAATGTGTATCAGCTAGGGCTGCACGACTAATCACGGTTATCACTTTATGTCATGTAAATCGACCCATCTAGTGTGGTTATGATATCGCGACGGTTTCGACTGTGTTTATGCACAGCGTGTTCGTGAAGGTCAGTAGGAAGTGCATCTCCATCTGATATCACTGGAAGTTGAGTCGCTTGGGGGCAGTCGTGGCCTAATGGTTAGAGGGTTGGACTCGTGACCAGAAGGTTGCCGGTTCGATCCTTAGGTCAGGCGGGTAACGATTGAGGTGTCCTTGAGCAAGGCACCTAACCCCTACTTGCTCCCCGGGCGCTGCAGTGATAGCTGCCCACTGCTCTGGGTGTATGTGTGTTCACCACTTGCTGTGCGTGTGTTCACTACTCTCTGGATGGGTTAAAAGCAGAGGTATATCTCGGATATGGGTCACCATAACTGACAAATTAGTCACTTTCACTTTCACTTTCACTTATATTGTGCATTTGAAAAAGCAACACACATCAAACATCATCATTATAAAACTCTATTATCATAAAAATAGCTGAAAAGGCTTGAAAAACAGTAATAGTAAGACGTCTCAGTCAGCTCCTCAGGTGGTGAATAAGTATGGGATGAGATGGGCAAACTACTGCCCGCGGGCCACATCAGGCCCCCTTAGAAATTTCATCCGGCCTGGGAGGCATTTTTTAAATGTATTCAATAACATTGAGTTTAGGGTTTGGATTTTGGTGAAAATGACTATTTTGATGTAATAGAAACAAAATCTGTAAGGTGGCAAATGTGAGTAAAAATGAAAAGAGAGGGAGACATGCGCTATTGCGCTAGCTACATGGACACGTTAAAACGCTGCGTTTGCGTCTTGTGTATTTTGAAGCACCTCGCGCTAAGGCGCGACGAATTTTGTGAGCTTTACTATAGTTCTGGTTTACTATAGCATCCCATGGCAATTTCTGTTATCAAAAGCGCGTCTCGAGACACTTGCGTCCTGAGCGCTGATAAAGAGATACGGCTTTGACATATTGTTCTACTGTTCTGCAATCGGTCACTATTGCTGTGAAATGCTATTAGAGAGACTGCTTCTACTTTCACTTCTTATAAGTCCGACTTCTGTGAATTATATGTGACCCTTAACAAGGATTCGATAACTTGATGTGGCCCCCGAGGTAAAACGTTTGCCCACCCTTGGTAGAGGGGTTCGGGCACTGGTAACATCCTGGCTCACTTCACATTGGGACACTGTTCACTTCTTTTGATGTGATGGGATAATTCACAGCTGGTATTTATCAACAACAGGCAAAACCCACATCTCTCTGACTTCAGTGTTAAACACCGGTTAAAGTACATTATGAAAAACACTTTCATCATGCGGCTACATATCCGTGCATACATTTTACATAAAAATGTTAAGTAGATAGTGCTGCCGGCCGTACTAGCAACGTGTGTTTATATTTGAACAAAAGTAAATGTTTGTCTTCTCAAAAGTTCTGTCGCATTTCATGAAGTTTATTAAGTTGGCTCGTGCAATGTCGGTGAAATGGTTTAAAAAATGTCACATGATTTCCAGGAAGGAACGCACTTTTTTTTGCGTTCTGTTTGGGAAGTTTTAGGGTACGAACGTTTCAGTGCACTGTAAGTATTTTGTGAATGAACCCTTAAAATGGTGGAAAACCTGATCAGTACACTGACTACTGAACAAGGGAGCTGATGGAGACACACCCTTCATGTGGTGTTGTACTTCTTTGCTGGTGGTCATTTGGAGTTTATGCACAAGAGCGCCCTCTGGCTTTCAGATGCAGCAGCATGTTACCGTACTGACTTCGAGAATCGCGTGCGGTTTATGAACGATTTATCGTGCGGCCCGAAATCAGCTGATATGATAGATGCTGCTGGTGTCTTTCTACTGGATGATTGTTCTGTGTTCACACCTCTTCCATCCCTTTTTTCTTTTTCTCTAAATGTGTTCAGAAGAATGAGCTCAGGGTTTCTTCTCTAAGCTCCTCCTCTTCGGCCCTTTGCCATGGTAACGGTCTTGCTTGTGCCATGTCCACTTTTGTGCTAGTTCATGCTGCTTACGGTGTGGGGCAAAAAAGTATTTAGTCAGCCACCAATTGTGCAAGTTCTCCCACTTAAAAATATGAGAGAGGCCTGTAATTTTCATGATAGGTATACCTCAACTATGAGAGACAAAATAAGAAAAAAAATCCAGAGAATCACATTGCAGGATTTTTAATTCATTTATTTTTAAATTAGGGTCAAAATTAAGTATTTGGTCAATAAAAATTAATCTCAATACTTTGTTATATACCCTTTGTTGGCAATGACAGAGGTCAAATGTTTTCTGTAAGTTTTCACAAGTTTTTCAGACACTCTTGCTGGTATTTTGGCCCATTCCCCCATGCAGATCTCCTCAAGAGCATTGATGTTTGGGGCTGTCGCTGGGCAACACAGACTTTCAACTCCCTCCAAAGATTTTCTATGGGGTTGAGATCTGGAGACTGGCTAGGTCACTCCAGGACCTTGAAATGCTTCTTACGAATCCACTCCTTCGTTGCCCGGGCGGTGTGTTTGGGATCATTGTCATGCTGAAAGACCCAGCCACGTTTCATCTTCAATGCCCTTGCTGATGGAAGGAGGTTTTCACTCCTCTCGATACATGGCCACATTCATTCTGTCCTTTACAGGGATAAGTCGTCCTGGTCCCTTTGCAGAAAAACAGCACCAAAGCATGATGTTTCCAACCCCATGCTTCACAGTAGGTATGGTGTTCTTTGGATGCAACTCAGCATTCTTTCTCCTCCAAACACGACAAGTTGAGTTTTTACCAAAAAAACTATATTTTGGTTTCATCTGACCATATGACATTCTCCCAATCCTCTTCTGGATCATCCAAATGCTCTCTAGCAAACTTCAGACGGGCCTGGACATGTACTGGCTTAAGCATGGTAACACGTCTGGCACTTCAGGATTTGAGTCCCTGGCGGCGCAGTGTGTTACTGATGGTAGCCTTTGTTACTCTGGTCCCAGCTCTCTGCCGGTCATTCACTAGGTCCCCCCGTGTGGTTCTGGGATTTTTGGTCACAGTTCTTGTGACATTTTGACCCCACGGGGTGAGATCTTGCCTGGAGCCCCAGATCGAGGGAGATTATCAGTGGTCTTGTATGTCTTCCAATTTCTAATAATTGCTCCCACAGTTGATTTCTTCACACCAAGCTGCTTACCTATTGCAGATTCAGTCTTCCCAGCCTGGTGCAGGTCTACAATTTTGTTTCTGGTGTTCTTTGACAGCTCTTTGGTCTTGGCCATAGTGGAGTTTGGAGTGTGACGGTTTGAGGTTGTAGGCAGGTGTCTTTTATACTGATAAAGATTTCAAACAGATGCCATTAATACAGGTAACGAGTGGAGGACAGAGGAGCCTCTTAATGAAGAAGCTACAGGTCTGTGAGAGCCAGAAATCTTGCTTGTTTGTAGGTGACCAAATACTTATTTTACCGAGGAATTTACCAATTAATTCATTAAAAATGATAGAAAGTGATTTTCTGGATTTGAGTTGAGGTATACCTATGATTAAAATGAAAGGCCTCTCTCATCTTTCTAAGTGGGAAAACTTGCACAATTGGTGGCTGACTAAATACTCTTTTGCCCGAGTGATTTTTCCATGATTGGATGTATGCTGTGGTCGTACAATAAGAAGAAGAATGTATAGTTAGCCAGTCACTACAGGTCAGGTTAGGGTAAATGTTTGCAATTTCCTTGTGATGTGACGCGACATCATGTGCAACGAGCTATTAGGTTTTATCACCTGCCCTCTTTTCAACATACAGCTGTAGACGAAATAAAGAGATCCTTCCAGTTTTGCCTTAAATCAGCATCTTTTGTGGAGTCCAGTGCAGTCCTGCAGTCCAGTGTGTGTTGGATTTCAATAAACACAACCTTTGGAGAGACACAAAATCACCCAACATTAATGTAGAACACTGATAGAGAGCGCAAAATAAATCAGGCTTATTCATTTATAAACAGATCCTAAAAGACCTGTAAAAACATTAGTATAGTAATGTGTAAACATAAGTTGGAACTTGTTTTCTTTGCACTATTCAAGAATTTAAAACATTGGACAAACTTGGTTACAATGACAAAAAAATATATTTTCTCAAAATGAATTGAAATGAAAAACAAACATTTTGGGAGGGGGATTTGAGAGAAATGTTGTCATTAGTTCACAAAATGAAAGAAAACAGATCATTGTACTTTACCAAACAAATATAAAAAGTACATTTCTGAAAAGGGTTCTATTCATTTTTTCCACGTTTGTATATTCAGGAAATGTAGATCCAAGACTTACAGTATATATTTTTATTGTCCCTGTTGGGTGAAAACTATCAGCATTCTTCTCCACTCCCCATATATGTAAATCATGAGCGATATACCAATTTGCCTACCGTAGCAATAGGAGCACAGATGATGCAGTGTCCATGGCGCTGCACTCGGTGCTCACACATCTGGATAATAAGGACACTTATGCATGCATGCTGTTTGCAGACTTCAGCTCTGCATTCAATACCGTCATCCCTTCCAAGCTAATCATCAAACTTGGAAACCTAGGCTTTAACAACTCAACCTGCAACTGGATTATGGATTTCCTGACGAACAGGCCTCAGCTTGTTAGGTTCGGCCACATCTGCTCCATCACCCTCAACACTGGTGTACCACAGGGATGCGTACTGAGCCCCTTTCTCTTCCCTCCATTTCACACTCGACTGCAGGCCTGTGAATAGACCTAACTCCATCAAGTTTGCAGACGATACAACAGTGATTGGTCTCATCTGCAACAACGATGAGACTGCTTACAGGGAGGAGGTCCGGCACCTGGCCACATGGTGCTCAAACAACAACCTGCTCCTTAACACCTCCAAGACAAAGGAGATCATCGTGGACTTCAGGAAGGCGAAAGGAGGCAAACACGACCCCATCCACATTAACGGGATGGCTGTTGAACGTGTCTCCAGTTTCAAGTTCATGGGGACCCATATTTCTGAGGACCTGTCCTGGACCACCAACACCTCATGCCTTGTCAAGAAGGCTCACCAGCGTCTCTTCTTTCTGAGGACACTGAAAAAGAACCAACTGTCTTCAACTATCCTGGTGAACTTCTATCGCTGCACGATAGAGAGCATCCTGACCAACTGTGTCACAGTCTGGTACGGGAACTGTTCTGTTGCTGAGCGCAAGGCACTGCAGTGGGTGGTGAAAACAGCCCAGCGCATCACAGGAACTACACTCCCTTCCATTGAGGACATCCAAAAGAAACGCTGTCTGCGTCGAGCTCGCAGCATTATCAAGGACTCCTCTCACCCCGCTCATAGACTGTTTACTCTTCTGCCTTCCAGTAGGCGCTTCAGGTGCCTCCGGACAAGAACCAGCAGACTAGGAAACAGCTTTTTTCCCAGAACTGTTTCATTATTGAACTCTGCCCCCCACTGATTTCACTACCCTTCATAACTTTAACTGTTATGCTACTATTACATTGTTTACATTGCACTACAGGGCTGCCATGCATGACTGAACTGTACACACCAGTACTTCATGTTATCTGCTCTATCGGACTGTTTACACACACATAGCATCATTTGCACTCTATACTGCTCACTTGCACACCAGAAATATTACACTGAATGCTCATTTGCACTTATGGACTACTTTCATAACTGCACGAACTCATCTACTGCACTCTAACTCTATTAACTGCATCTACTAATCTACTGCACTATAACTTCAATAACTGCATTAACTCATGTACTGCACCGTACCTTTAATAACCGCATTAACTCATCTATTGCACTGCAACTTTAAAAGCTAATGTCTATAATTAATGCACACTTAAGTCACTTGCACTATTGTATAGTCTATATTGTTATCTGTTCATAACCACCTGTACATTAATGTTCACAGTATATAGCCTTCTGTATATATTGTTCATTGTACATACCGACTGTCATATTTTCATAGTACATTCCTTCTGTAAAGTATTTTCATAGTACATGCCTATTGTATAGTATTTTTCCTAATATTGTATTCTGTATTTATTCACACTGTATGTCCTGCACTTGCTAATTGCACTTTTGGTTAGACCTAAACTACATTTCGTTACACTGTACTTGCATGTGTAATGAAAATAAAATTGAATCTAATCTAATCTAATATACAGTATGTAGTCAACCAGAATGCTCTCTACTGCCGCGTTGAGTGCCGTCGTTGGGAATGGGCGGAAGTTAAAAAACCTATATGTATATGTTTAACTGTTGAAGTTGCAAACAGAGTATGGTAGAGATGGTGGTATTTATATACAGTATTTATGGACAGTGTATATATAGATGTGTATTTGCTTCTGTATTCGTGTACAATAGCAATTCATAGAATTAACTCTAAGAATAACCCTTTGATACACAGACTGGCTTACTTTATTCAGTTTTTCTTATTATACAGCTGCTCACCGAATGCATACATTTATGAGGATTTTCAATACATTTACCACTTAATGTTCAGTCAGAATCAGGCGCTATGGAGCGTGTAATGAGTTGGGTTAGTGCTTTTGATTTTATAATTACACACAGCAATAACTGTACCACTACTTTTAACTTTCTGTTTATTAATCAGTTCATAATTACGATTTTCATTGTTGTGCACATTCACACATGCGGCTAACTCATATGTCAGCTGAATTCCTTCTAACTCCACAACAGGCTTTAACAAATGGACTCTGTGTGTGTACAGTATGTGAACGAATCTCTGTAATGCCCTTAAACATTGTTTCACTGTATTTTAACTGTGTTACTGTACTTTAAACAAAATAAGTGATTTATTTTTTTATATTTTTATTTCACTGTTATACAGGAAAAAGCTTCACAGGCGTCTATGCAGGGCGTTCTGATTGGGCTCTTGTGACCCCCTCACGTTCAGAGATCACCATGACAACAGCCAATCAACAGCCAATCAAGAAAAGCTGCAGGGGTGTGTTACATTAAAGCATCCCACCCATCATAGCCTCTCCTCTTTAACGATCTCATTTTGTCCTCTGTACTTTCAGAATAGGCATGAAGTTTTTCTCTTGAAAAATTAATGTTTTACACTTTTGTTGCCATAGAATGTGTGTGGTTATCACGATAAACAGTGGACTGTTACGAGTATTGGTGTCCTATATAAATATCTGCACTTCTGCCGCTCTGAGACACCAAGAGACCTGCCGTGAAATTACCTCCCATCTCTCTAAGAGTTTTATGCAAAAGCAAAGTAACAGAGCCCTGTTGCAAGAAACCCCTTAGAGTAAGGAAGCCCTTCCTTTTAATTGTTACAGTATTGTTGTTGAGGGGTTTCTTGCAAGCTGGCCCAGACCCTGCCGGTTTGATCTACATTTACATTTACATTTAGTCATGTGGCAGACGCTTTTATCCAAAGCGACTTACAGTGCACTTATTACAGGGACAATCCCCCTGGAGCAACATGGAGTAAAGTGTCTTGCTCAAGGACACACTGGTGGTGGCTGCTGGGATCGAACCAGCAACCTTTGATTTACCAGTTCAGTTGTTTAACCCACTAGACCACCATCTCCTGTGGTCTGCATTAACCTGAACTAACGCATGTGCAATAAGACGTTTGGATTCCTGCTAAATGATGTACTGCTTTCACATGCTTGACACTATTCTTCAGTACGAAATGGTATGTTTGGTATTTGCATGGCGAGAGTGAAATAAAAGTAAACAAGCAGCAGTTTTTGTGAGGTTCACCAGAACGTGCCAAAGTTTGGATGGGTAATTTCCCTTAACACTGACATTTCTGGAGGTTTATTTGCTGATGCCTGCATGTAAACTGACTTTAATAACTCTTTCAGCTTGATTAAGCTGGTGAAATTGTTTATAAATAACCTGTTCTTAAATAAATGGGTTCACACTTTAGAAATCTGCAAATTTCCACAGTTAAATGTATGTTATGTACTTGGAATAAGTGTGCTTTAATATATGACAGCCCTTGTGCATATCTAACCCATGGCAGTGTTGTAGACACGACAAACTTTGGCATGATTTCGGTGGGACCAGTTTCAGATATTACAATTAAAAGGCCAATGGAAGGCATTAGATGTGTGCTGTGCAATCTTACTGCTTTAATAGATGTACATACAGTATATGACTGTTATATATGTGGTTCACTATGTTTGCGATGTGCTACAAGCCATTTTCAAAACATTGGAAGCTGTGCAACGGCCAACTTATCATGCATTACGATAACTTTACACATTGTGTACGGGCAATTTATTGCACCAATCAAAACATCACTTGTGAATTGCCTAAAGCGTTTTGGAGTTGTCTTTGCATTCATTTGATCAAAAAGAAGAAAAAACACTCAAGCTCACAAGCAACATCACTAGTCCATTCTGCTTTGCCTTTTCACGGCCATACATTTCAGCAAACACTTTGTAGCGAGAAGTGCAATATCAGTGTTAGTGTGAATGCCATGTTTGGCCTTGTATCAGAGACAAAAAACAAACAAATGGTTTTAAAAGCAACCACAAGTCTTAATAAAATGAATGTTTTGGAAAACATGCTAAAGCTTATAAAGATGAGCAAATGTTGGTTAAGAAACTAAACTGTATAGGATGTATATAGTGCTTAAATTGTTTAATAGGACTTAATTGTTGTCATAGTTGCATATGATTGTGTAATGTAATAAAAGGTACCGACACAAGAGTCAATGCGACTCTGAGTCTGAAGCTAACAAATATGTTGCATTATGAAAGCTGCTTTTACAATAAAAAAATATAAAAAGTAAAATGCATTCATGTTTATTATGTGGGTTTTTCATGTGTGTACAAGTGGAACTTGAACCATTACAGCTTCTTAAAATGTAAACAAAGAAAAATGAGTAGAAAATCAGCATGTATCCCTATTTTATTTATATGAAAACCAACCTTCATTTGGACTTAAACACACACATGTGAATAAATACAACGCCACACTATTTCAGCTCACAGCATCAAAACATTTGTATACACATAAACTACTCAAAACATTTCAAACAGATTAAGTATAGATGTGTTGTATGACATGGGAAATATTTGTGTCTAAATAAATACATGACGAAATGAAAGGCTGTTGATCTTCCCTGTTTTGTCTCAGTGAAACAAACCAAGTTAAAGTGCTTATTATGCACAATCTAAGTGTGAAAATCAAACAGACTTGCATAGAAAGCCCTGTAATATTATAACCTGATGCTCTTGAAAATGGGTTCTTTGACAACATACCAACACATACTCTTGTAGTTGAACTTTGTGTAACCTCAAAGAGCAACTGGGCTGACAGAAAGCCAGATGAGAACAGTCCACTCTGAACCTAGTTTAATTTTAACGTAAAGAAGCATGTGTATTCTTCCCCCTGCAGATAAAAATAAGTCGGACAACAAATATAGATTGCTGTTTACAGTATAAAGCACTTCCTCATAGTACAACTCAAGATTGTACACGTAAAATAGTGAAACTATGACAAAAACAACTTGGGTGTTTAAAGACAAAAAAGGTCAACTGTGCAATGAAAACACACACGCACACTCTCACACACACAAATGTCAAGCTGATAAAGTCAATGTTTGCATCACACGTTTGTAGAACAATCTCAGCTCAGACGGACGATGACTGCACTTATTAAATGGGTTTGTACAGCAGAGAGGTGACGTATTTCTTCTTATAGCGGTGAGTGGCACTGAGAACCATCACACCATCCTAGGAGAGAACAGAGTCAGTAAATTCAGTTCAATTGTCACATTAAAGCTCTAGAAAACACAATCGCTCAATTAAACTCACAGCTGTAAGGTTTATACTTGACAAATGAAATTGTTGCAGGGTTTGTAGCATTATAATTACATTTACACTTATGCATTTGGCAGACGCTGTTATCGAAAAGAGATTTACATGGCTTTATCCTATACATTTATACATGGGTATGTGCAATCCCCTGCGATCGAACCCAAAACCTTGCGTTGTTAACGCAATGCTCTTACCACTGAGCTACAGGAAAGCTTCTATATATTCTGTTCTGAACAGCTTATGTCACTTGTGTAATGTCTGGCAGCTCAGTGAATAGAGCATGGCGCATTATAAACGGAAAAGTCATGGGTTTGATCCCAGAGATTGCACTTTGTCATAGGGATGTTATGAGATCCATTGTGAGCGATCCAATGTGACGCATTCCGCAAAAAATTTTGATCGCATATTCTTCCTAAATTGAACCTGTGTGATATTTAAGAGCGTTTGTTTGAGTGCACATTTGTGGTCTGAGCGGTTTTCATTACTGTACAGAACACGCTAATAATTGCAAAATGTATGTGCGGTCAAGTGAGCAGAGCTACAGTGAGTGGCCCGGCCATTCGACAACATGACTTTCCATCCCACAGCGCGACTTTCCCATCGTTTGTTTATGTAAACGCGCAAGACGGACGGGTTTTAACGTTTGCGTATGTCTCATCAGTGCTTTGGGAGTTTGGAGCTGATCAGCAGGTGAGCTGACTGTTAGGGTGCAAGTTCACATTACGTTATATTAAATACATACACAGGGCAAACCTCTTCAAAAACAGATCATCTGTCTCTTACTTATATGCAATATAAGTATAAAACATGATGTGTTTATGTAGTTTTAACCTGTTTCGTATAGAGAAAACAGACACAGCTCTTTATTAAAAGCTGCGCCTGTTAAGAAAACAAAGCATATTTTTTGTGCAATTACAGTTGAGTCTGTGGAGTTTGTGACAAAACATTTTTCAGTATTTACATGTTGTATATTACTGCAATATATAATGAAATAAAATAGAAGTTTAGTTTGTTGCATAGAGTACAAGATCATTTTATAATGACAACATTTTTTTTGCTTTAAGGTGAATAAAATAAAATGTTTCCCTATATATTTCATCATGGAGGGTTTCTTTAAAAAAGTCAAAAAATCTCGTCTGGGATTATCTGGGATAAGTGTCTCGTCACACCCCTACATACTCAGATACAAACGTATAATTGAATTCAATGCAAGTTACTTTGGATGAAAGCGTCTGTAAATGTTCATGTAAATGGCCACTATAGAGATCTGTAACCTTTATCGAGAGCGCATACAGATGATTCAGCATGACATGGTTTGGTTCTGGCAGCAGGGCAGGATCACACTGAAACAGAGAACACAAAGTATCCTTACACAAAATGCACAGTTCTTCTGTCTTCAGTTAAAAAAGTTTTTTTTTGGTTAAATATGGAGAGGAAGAGTTTATATGTTTATGTCATTATATACACTACATTTACAGTTTTTTTCAATTGCTAAGAAGCGTTTGCCAATTCTTAAAATACTTTTTCTAAACTCTTAACACAGCAACACACCTACATCACACAATTAGCCAAATAGTTAATTTTCTGACCAAAACCAACGTTTGTTAAATAAATACAAACTCTACATTTCCTCACCCTTAAAAACTTTTTCAATATACACTTACTCTATCAAAACACTGCAAACCCGTTTCAAAATCAAATCTTTCGGTCAAAACTTTAGCACTCGTTTTCTATCCAACATGAACACATAGTCAATCATACCGCAATGACTGTCAAAATACTAACAGTTGGTGGCATTACAAAAACTGCATTACTTCATGTTTCAGTTCTTTCTGTATAGAACATACAGTGAGATTTTTTTTGTTTTCATTCATTCAGCTGTGTGCGTGTGTGTGTGTGTGTGTGTGTGTGTGTGAGTGTGAGAGAGAGAGAGAGAGAATTCATGGTGCATTAGATGTGTACAACATAATATCTAAATGTGAAGGAGTCATCAATACTTTATAGAATGTACAACTGGGAAAAAAACAGTAAGCGACAGAATTGCACAGTGAAGACTTTATTAGCAATATGAAATTGCTGTCAGTGATCAAAACGAAACAAGGACAAACATACATGGCCTTTGATTTACAGTAAAGTGTGCAAAAGTAGAACAAAAGTGTATTTTTTTGTGTATGTCCATGTAATGGAAAGTCTTCAACACCTGGCTATGTCTCTGATTGAGATTGCAATCAGCTATTGCTTATTCTAATTATCAGTAAATTATCAGTATACCGTAAAAATGCTTATCAGCTGTATGAATATATTTTTAAAATATTTGTTTCAATACTTTGGAGCTGATATTGTTGCAGAAGTAGAGATTTTATTTGTAAAAAACACAATAAAGATCCATTATTTTGGTATTGGGTATGCTTATATGTAAAGAAAATGTAGGCATTCTAGAAACATGTTAATTGATTGGATTTTGTGTGAAAACAACATTAATTTTGTTAATGGTATGGCCACAACAGACCGATGTTGTGTCAATTGTGTTTAGAGTTTTAAAAATGTGACTTTAGATTGGTCAAAGGGATGATAGCAATTGAAAAAAACTGTAAATGCTTAGTGAGTCACTTCATTTCTTTATTTGATCATCATTAATGCATACACAAAAGGGTTTCTTGTCATTTTCGAAAGGAGGTCATTGTTTTTGGCAACAAGGATGAAACTAACAAGGTAAACGCAAACCTTGACTTAAGAGGTCTAAAGACACAAAGCAAGGTAAAAAATCTTGGGGTCATTTTGGAGTCTGACCTTAGTTTCAGCAGTCATGTCAAAGCAATAAGCAAATCAGCGTACTACCATCTCAGAAACATAGCCAGAATCAGATGTTTTGTCTCAAGCAAAGATTTAGAGAAACTAGTCCATGCTTTCATCACCAGCAGGGTGGATTACTGTAATGGACTCCTTACAGGTCTTCCCAAAAAGACCATCAGACAGCTGCAGCTCATACAGAACGCTGCTGCCAGGATTCTGATCAGAACCAAAAAATCTGAGGATATCACTCCAATCCTCAGGTCCTTACACTGGTTACCAGTTACTTTTAGAATCAACTTCAAAGTATTATTAATCGTCTATAAATCGCTTAATGGTCTAGGACCTAAATACATCTCAGATATGCTCATTGAATATAAACCAAACAGACTTCTCAGATCATCAGGATCAAGTCAGTTAGAGATAACAAGGGTTCACTCAAAACAGGGCGAGTCAGCGTTTAGTCATTACGCCATCCGTAGCTGGAATCTGCTTCCAGAAGACATCAGACATTCACCAACAGCAGCTACTTTTAAATCCAGATTAAAAACACACTTGTTTAGCTGTGCATTCACAACCTGAGCACTGTGCTGCTTTACATAAACTGCACTTCTATTTCTTATTTATTTTTATTTGCTCTTATTCTTTTTATATATACATTCACATTTTTTATCAATTTTATTGCTGTTTTATTGTTTCTTAAAATCTAAAGACATATTTCTTTCTGTAAATCATTTTATGTAAAGCACTTTGAATTGCACTTGTGTATGAAATGTGCTATATAAATAAACTTGCCTTGCCTTGCCTTGCCTAAACCCTACTGAAGGAGTTCACATACCTTTATATATCCTTTACTTACTTTCAATCAGTCAAATTTTTATGAAATCAAATTTAACCCATTCAAGAATACACCGACACATTTCAAGGTTTTTGGGGTCAAGATAGAGAAAGACAGAGAGAGAGAGAGAGGGGGGGGGGGGGTTCTTACTGATATGCTGGTGTCCTTGTTAAGGATGACTTGGAGGAGATGAGGCGGGAGGATGGGCGGAGCTTTGAAGCGTTCCTCAGGTTTAAACATGTACATGTTCTGTGTGTATGGACCAGGCGGTGAACTGGACAGATCTAAACAGACTCACAGCTCAGCACAAAACTTCCACAACTCAACTTTATGTTGTTCATCACAATAAGGCTATTCCACACAGTTTGTATGTGACGTTCTGACAGATGGATCTCACCTGACGAATCCGAGCACTCCAGCGAGTCCACATGCAGCGCGTCAAACACCTCAAAGTCGGACTTCTTCACATGAATCAGATTATTAATGGTGCCCATCTGACTGGTAACCACAGGCTGAAGAGAAAACACAAACTTTTCAGTTTAGTCAATATTTTATCACATGTGGAACAAAAGATGAAATACCCTGATGAAAAGACCCCTGGAACATTCTGCTTAAGTTTTCTTTTGTGTGTCTGGAAAAGTAACAAAACCAATGGATCAAGGCCAACCTGGTGCTGGTTTAGTGATGTGTATTGAGAACAAACCGATGAGTGACGTGATGTGAGCCGGTCTCTAACAGTTACTGACTCCGTTGTGTGCGTGATACAGAGACAATGCAGCATTAATCACTACGCAGATGGAATAATAGGAGTAAAGTTGATGAAGTGATCATGCAGAGGAATTTAAAGCTGCTGTAATTATTAATGAACTCTTGACCAAAGGTCTTGTAGTTTGTGCACTACTCATCATAGCAGCACACACGCTTCCCAACTCCAACAAAGATGACCTTGAACAAAGAAGAAACCTTGTGTAGCGTCTCAGGTAGTCTCAACAGTTGGGTAGTGTCAGCTTCACCACCCAATGCTCACTTATTCAAGACAACAAATGCAAAGCCAGTTTAACGATGGGAAAATGGTCGACGTGCCCCGGAGCATGGTCTAGACGGTTTGTGCCGATTCTCTTAATGAGTCATGGTTGTTTTTGGGCCTAACATGCAGTAAACCAATCAGAGTCTCATCTCTCATTCCCTTTAAGAGCCAGGTGCACTCACGCTATGGTGGATTAGATATATACACAGCGGAACTTGCAAGAGCAAAAACTGGACGCTTCTCCAGAGAGGAAAAGCATACAAGCAGACCATCTACAGGACAAGATAGATTCTTATCTTTATGTACACAATAATATTTTAATTTTTTTATATAATGCTGCTGCGTCTTCTTCTATGTTATAAGTAAGTTAAAGCTTAAACAAAAAATATACAGATATTGCGCCGTAGACCAGGTTTGAGTTGGTCTATGGCACAGTCTATATTCAATTCCTCAAAATAGCAATGCACCTGAAAAACCAGAGCACAAATGCATTTGCTATTTAAACAACACTGCGCAGGATGGGAAAATGAGAACTGCATCCGGCTGAGACTAGCAAAAACACTTGCGCTGCATTGCGCCGGGTGTACCATAGGGCCCATAGTATGATGATGTGTTTCTGTGGTTTGTATGGAAGTAAAACTGAAAACAGACGATATTTACAGGCAAGGCATGTTTCACAGATTTAAATTTCATTGGATCTAAACATTATAGAAACATTTGGTATAATGTAAATGGAACAAAATATATAAAGCATCCTAAGATTTTTGATATTTCAACTCATATTGTGCACGTAACCCTATTTGTTCATCAGTTTCTCTTTGTATTTGAGGAATGCACATTAGATGAACCAACGGTCATACTGTCCTGATTGTGGTGTGTAAAGATCATGGAACAGTTTAAAGGCAGATCATAACATCTTTACCTCAGAGGGGTCATGAACCCACTGGCCGTCAACAAAGAATTTGTACTGATGTTCACCCTCAAGTAGATCCAAGACTGCTACAAAATCATTATGGCTGAAAGAAAAACAAGAGATGATACAGAACACATCTAAAGCCCGTTTACACTGCAAATCTAGATGCCCAATTCAGATTTTGTGACTTCCGTTAGGGTCACAGTATTTTTTTTAGACAACCTGCTTACATTATCTTAAGAAAGTGACTCGTATACCATATCTGCATTTACAAACGACGAAACAACCCAAGATAGCCATACTGATGGGAAAAGGAAGTGAAAACGGTTGGGTCGTGTCTTCTCTAAGGTTTTATGGTAGCTGACATCAAGCTTGTTGCATTACTGCCACATTCTGTGGCTCGGTTGATGTCCATCTGAGTTGACGTCATTCGCCACCGTCGCTTATTCAGGGATGTACCACTCACATTGTCAGGTGAATATCCCATCTGTCCATTTACATGGCAGACGCAAATGCAATCATCTGATTCACATCACATTTATTTCCAAATGTTTTCAACATCTTCAACAAAACCGAACCGTGTCACATGTGAGCAAAATATCAGAATTGGATCACATTTAAGTGACAGTGTAAATAAGGCCTAAAGCACAACAATGAGATGACACGAGAACTGCAGAACCTTTTATTGAGTGGGATCTTGGTGCTCCAGTTGTTAAAGGAGCCCGTGATGTAGACCTCTTTCCCTCCTCCCGCCCAGCGGATCACGGTGGGTCTGGCTTGAGGACCCGTCTTGACCATGTCGTCTAAATCTGGGGCATCCTTGTCACCTGGAGCCTGACACAACAGTTTAAATAATACACGGCGTCTCATATTTTACAGAGCACCAGAGAAAAGCAAGCCTGAATATAAAACTGAGGCGTTGAAAAGAAAAGCACTGCCATGACTAGTCACTATACTGTATGCACCCCCCACAGAACTTTCACATACAACAAGGCTATTCAGTCATGACCAACGAATTTTAGATTTCAGATGAGCTGTTAAAAATATTAGCTCAAGAATCAGAAACAGGCTAAACAAAAATGCTTAAGGGTAATGAATTGTTTATTTATTCATATATATATATATATTCATTTATTATCCAGAAACCTAAAACTTCTCAGGCTAAAATGCACTAAAATGGTGATTAAAGTACAAATTTTAAATGTCACCTCGGATGAATATTTACGGAGTAAGCCACAAATATGTAGTGGGAGGTCAAAATGACAATTCTCACATGACATTTGGAGCCAAATTACATGAATGAACAGTAACTTCACAAAGATGTCATCATTATGTTCATTATTAGTATATATCTGTAGACTTCTGCAATCCTTGCTTTACATGCCAATGGTGACAGAGAAAATGCTTTCTATCATTTTGGAACCGAGTAAATACTCATCGTGGCATTTCATATTTCGGCTTTGTCTACTGTTTCCAAAAGAAGCTTTTAAAATGACGTGTTCAACAACTAGTCACACCTATTTATCTAATGTAGTGCCACTGGGTTCAAAACAACAGCAACAACATTCATTGGTAACTTAATCGATTGGGAACATAACATTTGATGAGAATGGAAACAGATGGGATGGGGTGTATTTGCATACTTTAGATTCTGGTCCATGTGTGTTGAAGATATTGGGGTCGTCTGTGCTGTCCATCATCATTTTGCTGGGCTCCAGGTCTTTATGACCACCTCCGCTGTCTGAACGCTGTGGCTTTGACCCGTGTGACACTCGATCACTTGTGTTCCCCATGACTGATGATGATGATGGATCCCGCTCTACGAGTCATTACAGACACTCATTACAATCTTAAGACACAAACAAACAAGACCAGGATATATGAACTCATATTGTCAAGGGCTTTACTAAAAACTGTTAGAGTTTAAGCACTTGGCCATCAGGTCTAAAGCAATGAAACAGACGCTCTAAAATATGAAGGATTCTTTTTTTCTAAACATTAAGGAGTGAATCATTTGATCTAGCCATGAAGAGGCTTCAGTAAAACACTGATAGTGAGTGTCAACTTTTTCTAACGGACTCTTTGTGTAAAGACCTCAAAAGCTTTCATGTTGAGTTTGTATAAATCAACTGTTACAATTAATGACGTAAGAAGACAGTCCATAATATTAGAAACATCCATGTGAAATAATACAAACTATACTTTGATAAAAAAAAGACACTTGCGTTATATGACGTAAGCTTCGCTTGAGACAGAAACAACCCTCATCCCTGACCAACAACACACATCTCATACGAAACATTTCCAGGACAGACCTTGATGCGTTAACATAGTTACACTTGTTAATCATGAACACTTTGTGTTATATTATATGTCGATATGCTATTTTTGTACGCAAATAAAGCTAATGTTTTTGCTGAGCAGCTCGAGCTGTTAGCATACTGACGAACTGATCAGACTCTGAGTCTTTCGCTCACATTTTCAACAAATCGTCACATTATGGCCAACAATATGTTCACTCTGTAAGGAAAATGTGAAATATCGTGTTCCGTACCGCAGATGAAGAGTTTTATTTCCACTGCCGAGAGTCGCGACACTTTAACAACATCCTTCAGCTGACAGCGCTACGGTGAGCCGGAAGGTCCTATAGACCTCAGCTTTCCGAAACGCGCTTCGTCAAATGTATAAACGTTTCATCATTGCAGCGATCATTTCTCATCATAAAGTGATCGGTCACGTGTCCTTTTGAGCTTCCTTTCTTTGGGATCGTTTTACCATAAGGTTCCGTTCGTTGGCATAACTTAGTCCATATGCTCACATAAACTTTCTCTGTTTTTACAACTTTTACAGCATTAATCTTTGTTAATCATTCGATATTTCACGGTGCATTAACAGTTACAACTTTTGATAAAAAATGTGTTGTAAAATGAATTCATGTTTGAAATTAAAAGTAGCCTAACTGAATTGAATAAAATGCTAAATAAAAAAGTATTGTTTATTATTAGTTTATGCTGAATGAAACAAACGAACCAATTTATTTACAAGTTAAATAAATATTAGGATAATAATAATCCCTATTTAATATTTTAAAGTTATTTTAAAGGATTAGGGTGTCAGGGTCATGGGCGTAAATCTCATTTATCAGTAGGGGGGACAATACATATAACATTTCTCACGAGCAATTTTTGAAGGGGACACGAATAATACAGTCAAAATTGTACTTACTACGACACTAAGCGACAATATGCATTAGGTTTATAGGTTTATCATGCAGACTTGCAGTCATATTATAACTAATTAGAACTGTCACATACTGTAATACAACTGAACAATAAAGCTTTATTCCATTTATATTTTTTTGTCTTTGCTGTGAAGACAGGAAACAAATATAAAAACACACTACCCATGATACTACATGTGGACAATGAGTCACTTTTTAAACACTTATGTAGCCTCTGCCGGCTATAGCAGTGGTGACTACGCCACCCCTTGGACCAGACTAGTAAGAGCAAGGGGAATATTTTACAAGAAGCACACACAGGCTTGGTCAACAAAGTAGAAAAGTACAATCTTTATTTTTGTAACAGTAAAAACATTGAGTCGCTTTTGGATTTCAATAAATAACACACAAATTCATCACTTGACATAACACTAAGCCATAAGGGGGTGGGCCACCGAAGTACAAGTTACTCAGGCCTAAGTTTCCGTACCACACGTGAGCTAGGGCACACCACTTTAGAGTAGAACAAACACTACAAACACTGCACAACAATGACAACCAGGCTCTTTGAGCTATTTCTAAGAATACACACTTCACAGCAGTACACTGCACACGTCGTGCTAAATGAGTGAAACACGCTAAGGAAACCAGGCAGGAGCCCGTTGGAAAGTCTATCCAGTGGGCCCAACCCACACGAGGCTAATGTAATGGGTGAAGACAAACAAACAACGAAAATAAATGTATAAACCGCTAGCCGGTGGCCACTGTCAGTTCACTACATACAGATATTGTAGCACACCGGCTAGTAAAAAAAAAGAAACAAACAAAACAAATAAGTGTCTAAAAAGCAGCACCTGCCCATTCATTCAAACACACTCAAAAGAACAGCAGCAGACAATCGGATTGGCTGAAGACTCTTTAACAAAGAAAAAGAAACAAGAGTTCTAATTAAGTGCTCTATACGCCTAAAATTCATAGTCAGTATACATATAGCTACTAAGACACACTCGCTGACACCAGACCCATTAATCAAATGATCGCTTTACTTTTTGCCCAATACCTTATAATCAGAACCATAACATACCTTTCTGCAATAGCGATTGGGTGAGTAGACAGTGTTCCGACGCTTCACGCATTCTCCCGTCACAAATGCTGGCGAGCATAACAACAAAGCCCTATTACACCCAAAACAGTAAACGAACAGGATACGCTAAAAGAACTAGATAAAAGTGTACCTCCTCTGTGCTCGTCAGTCCAGACATTCCATACGCGTTTCGGAAGCGCACACACACAAACAGTAGTGCCGTTGGCAATCACTATGCAACCCCTTGCGCTACCAACACATCCCGGAACACTGCTGCCTCCAACACGTTAGCAGCTAACTTCAGTCTCTCTCTACAGGATGAGGACAACAGGTATATATACACCTGCCTGTTAACAATTACCGACCTCTCCCACCCACATTAGATGACGTAGCGATACGAGGAGGAGTGAAAGCGAGCAGGGGCGAAGAAAGAGGGAGATAAGAGACAGCGAAAAGAGTGCCTCAAACCCACAGGCCACAATCCACCCCCTCCAAATGAATCGGCGGCCCGACGATGACACCTCATGTCTGCGGGTCTACATCCTCTACTCCTGATGGACCATCGATGTCACTAATCGGCCGGGGTAGACGGTGGGGGTTGGAGTGCTGCCCCGCCGTAGACCTCGCTGAACGCCGCACGGCCACAGTGTTGTCCTCAGGCACCTCAGCCGTACCCTCAATGTCAATTTCCTCAAACGCTGGGGTGCCGGTTGGTGCCGGCGCAGTTTGGGGCTCTTGTTCTGCACCATACCAAATGATCATATCTCGGATATCACCATCGTTCCCGGCAGGGGGGTCTTTGGGGGCCTCCTCTTCCTGAACTGGACCAGGGACACCCCCTGGCCTGGGCCTCAATCCCGCAGGGACGGCACGCATTTCGGAACGATGCACCTGTCGAACAGTTCCATCCGCATTTGCAGGGGTCACAGTGTATACCGCTCCTACTCCAGAAGGGCAACGTACAACCCGATAGGCCACAGAGTCCCAGTAATCCTGGATTTTATTTCTCCCATGTGGATGGTTCCGCAGATAGATCAAATCCCCTTCTTGGAAGCCGGCATCGTTCACCTGATCATTATGGTTCTGGTTCCGTCTAAGGGCCAGTTCTTCTGATCTCTGTCTGACATGTTCATGAGTTATCCTGACACTTTGCTGGTGCTTCTCGACCCATTCTTCTAGGGTATTGGTATCTGGGGCAGCTTCCCTGGTACCAAGCAGGAAGTCAACTGGTAGTCTGGGATGGTGGCCAAACATTAGGTAATATGGTGTATGCCCTGTGGTCTGGTGTGGGGTAATATTATAAGCAAAGGTGAGCTGGGGCAGATGGTGTGGCCAACGACGCTTCTCTGTCTCAGGTAGGGTACGCAGCAAGTCGTGGAGTGTGCGGTTGAACCGCTCGCACTGTGCGTTCCCTTGAGGGTGGTACGGAGTGGTGCGGCTCTTTTGTATACCGTACATCTGGCAAAGTTGCTGGATCAAGAGGCTCTCAAAGTTTCGCCCCCGGTCGGAGTGGATACGAGCTGGGGGACCGAACCTATGAAACCAACGCTGCACTAAGGTCCTGGCCACTGTTGGAGCCTTTTGATCCTTTGTAGGAACAGCCTGCGAGTACTTCGTGAATATGTCCGTGAGGATCAGAACATTCTCTCGTCCATCACTGGCTGGCTCTAGCAGAGTAAAGTCAAGAGCCAAGATTTCATTTGGTCGAGTGGCGTGCATCGTGCTCCAGTACGTACGGACCTTGGGCTGGACGGCCTTCCCCAAAACACATCGCTGGCACTGCTGGCACCACTGTTCAGCATCTTTAGTCATACTGGGCCAAAAACATCGGCTCCGAAGTAGCTGGAGTGTTCTTTCCGTGCCTTGGTGCCCTTGTTCATCGTGGATACTCCGTAGGACTTCTGCTTGCAGGCACTGGGGCAGCAATAACTGGAGAGTCTCTGGACCTCCCCCTGGTGTGTGAATCAGGCGGTACAGAACTCCCTCCTCATCGACCAGGCGATCCCAGTGTCGGAGCAGGGCTCTGCTGAACTTGGGTAACGCTTCACGCTCCCTTACGCCTGGCCGTCGCCCCTCTTGGTAGTACTTCCTCAAAGGCCCGATGACTGGGTCAGCTTCCTGAAGCGAACTGAGATCCTGAGGTGTACGTCCCGGTAAGGCCACCACCTCCCGGCATTGGCCCTCTGTGGACTGCATCGGCCCGAGGCTGGTCAATGCGCCCAACGCGGGGACCTCTGTCCCGAAGGTAAAGCGTTCCAAATACTGGCGAGAAAGAGCATCCGCGTTCTGATTGCTTTTACCCGGTCGATATCTGAGGGTAAAATTGAATGATGCCAACTGCGAAGCCCACCGCTGCTCAATTGCGCCCAGCTTTGCAGTGTGCAAATGGCTCAGGGGGTTATTATCAGTGAAGATTGTGAAATGGTTCCCCAGCAAATATTCTCGGAACTTTTCCGTTACTGCCCATTTTACCGCGAGTAGCTCCAGCTTCATGGAGCTATAGTTCTCCATATTCCTTTCAGCAACTCTGAGTCCCCGACTAGCAAATGCAACTGGACGCACCCTCCCTCCATGTTCCTGGGAGAGGACGGCACCCAGGCCTCCATGACTGGCGTCTACCTCCAAGATGAATGGCTTCTTAAAGTCAGCATATGCCAGAACTGGAGCCGAGGTGAGTCGCTCCTTCAGAGACAGGAATGCTCGCTCACATCCCTCATCCCAGGCCGATGCCAGAGGGACGGGGGGGGTCTTTCCCTTCCTTCGAGGCCCACTGAGTCTTCCTACCAGATAGTGGAGTGGGGCTGCCAACTTTGAAAATCCCTCCACGAATCGCCGATAATAGCTCGCGAAACCAAGGAAAGATCGTAATTCGGCCAGATGTCCAGGGCGTCTCCACTCCTTAACCACCTCTATCTTGGCGGGATCCGTGGCAACTCCCTCAGCAGAGACCACGTGCCCCAAGTAACCAACCTGGTGCTGGAAGAAACGGCATTTTGACAGTTTTACTTTCAGTCCCTGTTTTTGCAGACGAGAAAACACCTCTCCCAGTCTCTCCAGATGCTGCTGAACAGTGGCGGAAAAGACGATCACATCGTCCAAGTATAGTAGAACAGACTGGTATCTGCAATCGCCAAACATCCGCTCCATCAACCGCTGGAACGTTCCAGGCGCATTACACAATCCAAATGCCATTCGGTTGAACTCAAACAGGCCAAAGGGCGTACAGAAGGCCGTCTTTGACTTATCCTGCTCTACCATTGGAACCTGATTGTACCCACTTGCGAGGTCCAAGGTGGAAAACCATTTCGCTCCAGAAAGTGCATCCAATGATTCTTCTATACGAGGAAGGGGGTATGCGTCGCGGCGAGTTTTTGCGTTCAACTGCCTGTAATCTACACAGAGGCGCAAACTCCCATCCTTCTTTGTCACCAATACTATCGGAGAAGAATAGGGACTGCTACTTTCTCTGATGACTTTATTATCTAAGAGCTGTTGGATGTGTGCCTTTACAGTTTCATACTGGGAGGGTGGGATTCTACGGTATGGCTGCCGAACAGGAGTATTGTCCAACAGGGGAATCTCATGGCTGATTAAGGACGTACATCCTAGGTCTCCCTCCCCTTGGGAAAATATGTTACTATACTTGACCAGGAGGGCCCTGGCCTCAGCCGCTTGTTGCTGGGTCAAACCCGGGAACAACCCCAAGGTCAACCCCAAGTCTGTCGCCGCGAGCTCGGGGAAACTACCGCCCTCGGCTACCTCCTGCGTGGAGACATAAGCTTGACACTGTTCCCATGAAGGGTCGACTGATATGGAGGCCGCTGTTCCTGTTACAGTCGCCGCCACAACTTGTACAGTGCCAATGGGATGACGTGGGGGCAACCATACCTTTGTATTACCAACATTCACTACAGGTGCATATAGAAAACCCTTTCTAACTGGCACCAAAGTAGGGGACACCAATAGGCCTTCGGGCAACTGCTCCTCGTCAAAGCCCAAGGGCTCCAGTAACAATACTGCAGACTCAAACTGGGGGCCTGTAACCGGGACCATGGTTAGGGCTCCCGCCTCAAGACAAATTGCCCTTTTCCCCTGCACTTTCACTTTAAACGGTTTCGGTGCATTTACAATGGCCTGGATCTGTTCACAGTGTCTCAGTGCACGTCGGGCTGCCGGTGCCGCCGATTTCACGGAAGGGGAGTGGAAGAGCTGTGACCCATGTTGTTTAAAAAGGACCTGATAGCATTCCCCAATTACATTCATTCCCAGTATCCCGGGTGTTACGAGCTTACGATCTTTAAGAGGGCCACACTCTGGGTCCTTGACAACTAAAATTCCCCTCCCCGGAATGCATTGCCCCAGTACCCACACGTCCAACTCTAAGTAACCGATATAGGGAATATCCAAACCATTAGCGGCCTTAAGCCCAAGCCATCTACAGTCTTTCTTTTGTAAATGATGAAAGTGCTCTCGAAAAAAACTCTCGGTGATGGTGGTCACCATTGACCCTGTGTCAATCAAGCAGGGAACTGTTACATCTCCCATAGAAACAGACCATACCGGGCACGTTTTGACTAACTTATCATATGATTGAGAATACATTGAGCCAGACACCATCCTCCCCAGCATGTGGCTCTGCACACTGGGATTGGCTAGTTTCCCGACTGGCTAGGGAGGTTTTCTGGGCCTGGTGCTTGGTTAGGGGGGATATCAGGGGGCAAACGCGAAGCTAACCTACTATCATGGGTAGGGGGAGCTGCCTGACAATAGCGTGCTATATGGCCTGGTTGATCGCACCGCAGACAAATGGGCTGACCATTAGGGGCCCGTTTATATCGCCCACCCCGTTGCGGTGGAGGGGCCTGTGATCTACCACTAGGGTGCCCTAATTGCCTTATGAGCATGTCCAACTGAGCTTGCTGCTTAAGGACCAAGTCTTTTAGCTCAATGAATTCTAATGACTGAGGGGCTGTAACACATTGCGACACAACCTGAGCTTCACTGCTTGCCCCTGGAGCACGGTAACTACGATCTCGGTTGGACTGGCCCTCCTGCACCCACCTTATAGCTTCTTTCCGTACGTCTAAAAGCTTCAACCCGCTATCTGCTCGCACCAATCTCTTGAGTTCCCTGCGTAACATGGGATCACAGACATTTTCACAGAACTGGTCACGCAAAATGATATCAGGGTTTCTGATGGCACCTTCGTTTGACTGTTTTACTTTATCCAACAATTCCATTAAAACATGAGAGAATTCAAACAAACTTTCATTGTCCTTTTGCTTTCTGTTAAAGAAGTGCTGTTGCCAGTACACATATGATTTAGCACAGCCATATACTTCCCTTAAGACTTCAATTATTGACTCCGGGTTTTCACGTGTGGCTGTAGGGCGGTACTTAATCTCGTTTCGGGCTTCGCCCTCTAAGTGATCAAACAAAAACAAGGCTTTGTCAAAATTAGACATATGCATTGCCCGAATACAACTTTTAGCTTCCTCAATCCATTCTTCGACAGACAAAGGCCCTGCGGTTGCACAGCCAGAAAACTTCGGGCACCGCCGCTCTCGAGGTATAAAGAGTACTTGCTCCCGTCGGACAGGCTGGGTACTAGTAGCACTACTACCAGCATTACCCGCTGTCCCTCCCCCCGAAAGGCTCTCATTTTCAGCCTGGAGTTGCTCCAGACGTTGTCGCAGCCGCTGTAACTCCGTCGCAGGCTCCTCTCCATCACTCATATTGTTGTCAGCTGCTGTTCCCTATACACACCTTCGTACTCTCACACAAACACACACAACACACACACACACACAGGTGCTGCTAAAATAGACTGTCCTAGCGACACAAATGTACCCTGCCGACTACGCCAAATTGTAGCCTCTGCCGGCTATAGCAGTGGTGACTACGCCACCCCTTGGACCAGACTAGTAAGAGCAAGGGGAATATTTTACAAGAAGCACACACAGGCTTGGTCAACAAAGTAGAAAAGTACAATCTTTATTTTTGTAACAGTAAAAACATTGAGTCGCTTTTGGATTTCAATAAATAACACACAAATTCATCACTTGACATAACACTAAGCCATAAGGGGGTGGGCCACCGAAGTACAAGTTACTCAGGCCTAAGTTTCCGTACCACACGTGAGCTAGGGCACACCACTTTAGAGTAGAACAAACACTACAAACACTGCACAACAATGACAACCAGGCTCTTTGAGCTATTTCTAAGAATACACACTTCACAGCAGTACACTGCACACGTCGTGCTAAATGAGTGAAACACGCTAAGGAAACCAGGCAGGAGCCCGTTGGAAAGTCTATCCAGTGGGCCCAACCCACACGAGGCTAATGTAATGGGTGAAGACAAACAAACAACGAAAATAAATGTATAAACCGCTAGCCGGTGGCCACTGTCAGTTCACTACATACAGATATTGTAGCACACCGGCTAGTAAAAAAAAAGAAACAAACAAAACAAATAAGTGTCTAAAAAGCAGCACCTGCCCATTCATTCAAACACACTCAAAAGAAAAGCAGCAGACAATCGGATTGGCTGAAGACTCTTTAACAAAGAAAAAGAAACAAGAGTTCTAATTAAGTGCTCTATACGCCTAAAATTCATAGTCAGTATACATATAGCTACTAAGACACACTCGCTGACACCAGACCCATTAATCAAATGATCGCTTTACTTTTTGCCCAATACCTTATAATCAGAACCATAACATACCTTTCTGCAATAGCGATTGGGTGAGTAGACAGTGTTCCGACGCTTCACGCATTCACCCGTCACAAATGCTGGCGAGCATAACAACAAAGCCCTATTACACCCAAAACAGTAAACGAACAGGATACGCTAAAAGAACTAGATAAAAGTGTACCTCCTCTGTGCTCGTCAGTCCAGACATTCCATACGCGTTTCGGAAGCGCACACACACAAACAGTAGTGCCGTTGGCAATCACTATGCAACCCCTTGCGCTACCAACACATCCCGGAACACTGCTGCCTCCAACACGTTAGCAGCTAACTTCAGTCTCTCTCTACAGGATGAGGACAACAGGTATATATACACCTGCCTGTTAACAATTACCGACCTCTCCCACCCACATTAGATGACGTAGCGATACGAGGAGGAGTGAAAGCGAGCAGGGGCGAAGAAAGAGGGAGATGAGAGACAGCGAAAAGAGTGCCTCAAACCCACAGGCCACACTTAAACACTATAAAAATGTTATTCTGATAGATACTGCAACATCGTCTGATAAAGTCACCGTACATCCACATTAATGAGTGGTTGTTTCCTCCTGTAGTGCACTGCCTCAAATGTTCTTGTAGACAAACAAACAGTCAGTAACAGTGACAGATGATTAAATTCTGTGTTGTTCTGCTTATCCGCCGCGCACATACTGAACACAATAGATGCTGAGAAAACGATCCTCTCCATCTGAATGAAAGCTGAGCACCTTTTGTGGACTTTAGATATAGTGTCAACATCACAAAACTGTAACCGGTGTGTTCGCGGCTGTGTGTGACACGGGACCTGAATGACAGGATCGGTGGCTAAGTGTTGTGGTTAATGTTCACATCACGACAGGTCGCTTAAAATATAACAATGCATGAGAAACGGCTTCGGTGTGTTAGTTACAGTGTGTGAAGTCCTATGTAACAAGCTAACGTTAACTAGCTAAGTAACGTTTTAATCGCTAACATATCAGATTCATGGAAAATACATCTGTAATCAGCATGTTTTGCAACAACTTATTTATTTTCAGCATCAGCATCAACTACATTAAAGAGATTCACTTGATTTACAGTTAATAAAATAGCCTTCTTACTGGAGTTGAACAACCACTGATGAATTAAGCCGCATACCTGACTTGTATCTGTTGCACAAAGCGAAGGTGAGATGAACGGGGAGAGCAGGCAGTGGGCCAAACCACTGTGAGAGTCAGGGGAGGGGGAACTCGAACAGTTTTTAAACTTTAAACGCATTTTTTGCGTTTGTATTTTCTTATATTTCCCTAAAGTAATTGTGTAATTATAAGTATTTATGACATACATAAATATAATACATATACATAAATATTTATGACAATACATCATTTAATTGATCAAGGGCGGGGGACAACCCTCGGGACATGTCCCCTCCGTCCCCCCGGGATTTACGCCCATGGTCGGGGTAAGTAACGGATTTAAACATAATTTCCTTTTACCTTTTGAATGACACACTGAAATCTCCTGAATGTATTAATGTCCTGCTGAAGTTTACTGAACATTAGCTCAGTTTTTTCCCAATTGACAAAAAAAGTGTATCCTCGCCTCTTACATCCAAAGACAAGAGAAACATGAGCACCTGGAAATGTAATGTTTACTCTATAATGTTGGTCAGTTAACATTTTTGATGCCAAAGGCATTTTTTTGGCATGTTTAATCACTTACATCTAGTTTAACTGTTACAAATGAAAGCGCCTTCTTTGATGTGACTCACACAAACACTGCCAGACAAGTCTTATCTTACGCCAGGACTATGCCTTATTAATTAAATAAGAAAGTTATGTCACTTTTATTCAAATGCCTTAGATAATAGCATTACTGGTGTGAGCATAGAAAAAAATGGTAATGAAATATTTTAAGATATGTCAGAGCAGTTTATTTTCCGTTGAGACAGCTCAAACTTTCTTTTAAGTCTGGGACTAGCCCTAAACCTTGAAACAGGGTAAATATGTTTTGGTGTATATGCCTGTATATTTATATACGGCGAGGGAAATAAGTATTGATCCCCTGCTGATTTTGTAAATTTGCCTGCTTACAAAGAAATGAAGGGTCTATAATTTTTATGGTGGGTTTATTTTAACTGATAGAGACAAATCTGGGGAAAAAATGTTTTATAAAGATTTTTATTTATTTATTTGCATTTCAGTCAGTGAAATAAGTATTTGATCCACTACCTAACTAGCAAGAATTCTGGCTCCACAGATGTCACTTTAAGACAGTACTCCTAAATCAGCTTGTTTTGTATATAAAATAATCTGTATCTTCAACCTCTCCAACACCATGATCAAGACCAAATAGGTTTGAAAGGATGTCTAGACCTGCACAAACCTTGAATAGGCTACAGACAGAAGCTTGGTGAGAAGGAAACAACGGTTGTGATTATTTGGAAATAGAAGAAATACAAAATATCTATCAATTGCTCTTGTTTTGGAGCTCCCTGCAAGATTTCCCCAAATGGAGTAAAGCAGTGGTGTAGTCCTAATAAAGAAGCGCAAAAGAACCTGTGAATTCAGTGTCAATGACAGATGAGAGGAGCCACTGCCAGTGAGCGCCTTTTAAACCAGCTTTGACTAAAAGTAAGCAGTTTTATCAATATTAGCGGACGGCATTGACGGGATGAGCGGCTCGCAGGCGAGTTGCCAACACTGAAGATGATGCGCTTGGCGTGGCTGTCGGAGGTGGGGCCGCAAGATTTTTCTTAAGAAATGCACCAATTGTATGACTGAATTTTGAACGCAATATGGTTAATGGGAAAGCAACCACAAAAGCAGCTTGGAGACGTTAAGCAGGAGAACAAGTGGGTATATGCTAATATAGATCTTTAGAAGTCCTAATACGCAAACAGCGCTGTGTAAAAAGTCAAGGGCCCCGACTACACCACTGGAGTACAGATGATCATAAGAAAGGTCAAAGATCAGCCCAGAAGTACACGGAAGAAGCTTGTTCATGATTTCAAGACAGTTGGGACCACAGTTAGCAAGCAAACCATTGGTAACACGCTATTACACAATAGATTGAAATCCTGAAGCACCCTCAAGGTTCTCCTGCCCAAGAAGACCGTCTGTCTTGTCTGAAGTTTGAAAATGAACATCAAAATGATTCAGAAAAGGCTTTGGCGAAAGTGCTGGCACTGCTGTGAGACCAAAACTGACTCCTGTGTTTGTAGGGAGAGAAATGTTGACTATGAGCCCAAGAACACCATCCCTACAGAGAAGAACAGTGTTGGAAACATTCTGCTTCAGGGCTTTTTATCTCTGCTACGGTCACAGGACGTCTTCACCGCATTGATGGGCTGAGAGACGGGCCAGTGTACTGTAAAATATTGGATGAGAACCCCCTCTCCTTAACTAGATCACTTAAGATGGGTCGTGGATGTGGCTTTAACATGACAAAGATCCAAAACATATTGCCAAGACAACCAAAGAGTGGCTTCATTAGAAGCATTATAAATGTCCTCGCCAGTCTCTAGACCCTATAGTCCTACAGAACATCTGTGAAGGAGGCTAAAACTACAGCTTGCTGAGCGACAGGCAAGAAACCTTAAATATAGACAGAGGAGTGGACTAAACCTATCCTGACACATGTGCAAACCTGGTGATCAACTATCAGAAATGTTTGACCTCTGTGCTTGGTGGAGAAACTCTTGCTGCCAAGTATAAAGTTATGTTTTGCTTGGGAATCAAACACTTATGTCACTGACTGAAAAGCAATCATTTATAACCTTTATATAAAAAAAATCCCAGATTTTTTTTAATATTCTGTCTCTATCCGTTAAAATAAACCCACCATAAAAATGATAGACCCTTAATTTCTTTGTAAGCAGGCAAACTTACAAATTAGCAGGGGATCAATACTTATTTCCCTCACTGTGAATGTTTTTATATCTTTACATTCTTTTTTCCTATAAGAGCATTTATTTATTTAGTTTAAAAAAATGGATTAAGTATTGGCAGAAAATTACCAGTACATTTTCCCTTCATTTGAATTGCCTCAAATTTCAATTTGTAAGTGATTTGAATGCAGTGCAAAATGTAAAATACAAAACAACTGTAAAAAATGAATACAGAAAATTTCTTTATATTAATATTGTAGGATATATATGTGCCCTATTTTTACGGATTTTATACAGTGTATATATATTGGTGAACTGTTAGGGTGTGCACTGACAAGGCAAATTTCTTTTAGGCCTATGTATTAACTTACTGTACCTGGCAATAAAAGTTACCTCGAGGGCATGTTTGTTTTCTATGAGGGTTATGACATGAAGAATGTTATTTTAAAAACCCTATAACTGCACATGACTTAATCTCCAGAGAGCCAGACTGAACATGAATAAGTTAACTGTTGAGATTTCTCACCTCAGCGTCACTCTGATGGCTGTTGGTTGTAGCTCATGGATGTCTCTGAGGATCATGTCATGTTTTGAAACTACAGAGGCTGTAGCTATTAGTGCAGAACAGAGCATTTAACAGTAGTATCATCATATGTACAAGTTTATATGAAGGTCAATTTTTATAGCGGTATGTAGTCTATGTCTACTTTAAAAGCACACTGCTGTAATTGACCTAACACAACGTATATATATGTATGTAGGCTATGTAACATTAACAAATATTCATTTAATACAATTGAAAATCCATGATAATGCTACACACCCTCTGTAGTATCTACGAGCATCCTCTAGGTGTCACTAGTGTTTGTAACTGCTGGAGGTGTGGCAAATAAGGGAGGTTGAAGAAGACTCGCCAGGTGCTGTGCATGCGGAGTCTTGTCTTTTGCCTAAACTGAAGTAACGTTAAAATGTTCTTTCAACATATCATGTAGAAGTCTGTACCTTCCATACACGCCCTCAAAAGTAAATCGCTTAAATGTCTCGTGAACGATGTTTAATGTTACTGTGTTTAAATGAACAAACCCTACTGACACTACATCCCGAGTTCGATCTAGATCTTTGATGTTTGGGTTCTGACACTGTACCATATCTGTCAAGTATCCCGTTTTGGCCGGGAAAGTCCCGTATTTTACCCTTCTTTCCCGTCGTCCTCCCGTATTAGTATTTTCCCGTAAATCTCCCGTATTTTAACCTGCGTTATTAAAAAATAATAACACCGGAGTAAAAATAAAAAAACATTTCCAATCTGAGCTCTGTCACTAGCCTCGCGATAACTGCCATCTGCAGTAGCCTACAGTACTGTAGGTAACAGTTGTCGCGAGGTTAGTGTGTGAGGTCAGATGATGAGTGACAACGCGGGAAAAAAACAAAACGGAGACGGATAATGGACGTAACAACAGTGACGGAAGGCACTCCTGCCAAAAATAACAAAACCCTCGTTTAAATACCGCCACCAATGAGACAGCGAATTAAATTTTCTGAAGAGGAGCAGGGTGGGGGACAGTCACGCGTTTTGTAAGTTTTGTATTTAGCATGGTAAGAAAGATTGTTACAGAGAATATGATGACATTAGACAACAGAACTGTTTGCGCTCTACTCTCATGTGAAATGAACCACTCTGGCCCAGCCCACAAATACACTCCTTCCAAAACAGTCTTAAAGAATGCAAAGTCTGCAACAAATGTGTACAATAACTCACTAAAATAGTTAAGGAAAGTTATGTGAAATAAAAAGAAAAACTGTTAAGGAAAAGCAATATGAAATACAAAGAATGTGGAATGAAAATAAACTGTAAAGACAAGCAATGTTAAATTAACAGAAAATATGCAAATAAGCCTTTAAATAAATGCTCTTCATATATACCCTTTTCTGTTTTCATTTGGGCTATAACACCTGTTTTAAAATGTAAGGGATACTGGAGTTTGGTTGGGGTGGTGGGCGCGGAAAAATTTCCCTTATTTTCAAATCCAAAACTTGACAGGTATGCACTGTACACACACTTAACATATACAAATAACGAGTGTTTAAATCAGAGGATTTAAGAACAATATTATGACATCAAGACAAGTTGTTGTTTAATACTGATCAGCGGTGAGGAAAAGCGCGTCATTTTGTCCGTACTTTTCGCGGGAAATTAGCAACATTAACACGACCGTGTAAGAGACAGCGAGGTTTAAAGAAACAAATGAAAACTCACACATTATATCAGTTTTAACACAGAGGCGTCAGTGAAAAGTTTGAAGACAAGTGGAAATTCCCTCAATCATCGCTGGAGCTTTTCTCGTGACAGGCGATTGCGCGCGCGCGCGCACACAGACACCTCTAGTGGACACTGCGAGCAACACAAACATGTATTATAAGTGAAAGTAGAGAACCACCTTTTATCTGCTCAACTGTATTACATTCTTCCATCATTAACACAAATGTATCACAGACGTTTCACTCGTGTTCTAATCTGTTTACATAATGTACATATTTTACCACCTGTTGTAACAAGCAGGTTTGATGACGCACTACAGTGATTCTGAAAGCTCATTGGCCAGAATGTCGCTTCTAATAACGATTGGTTATTGAAAGCGTAACGCGGGTTTTAGTTTTTTTTAAAGGCGCTGCATCATTTGAACGTCCATTTGCTTGTTTGGTTTGTTCTCGAGAGGAAATTGGTGACTTCAACTGACTTGTTCGGTTACCAACAGTCGACAGCTTTACTCTGAATTAAAGGTACACACCTCTTTTATAGTGTATATTATCAGTGATACTTTGTTTAATTTGAATTTATATATTATTTGAAATGTTTAAGGCTCTCTTTTCTCTGATCGGCAGACCAGAATGGATTTAATCTGGGATTGGTTCGTATCCCATCCGAACAAGCCACTACAACAGTTGGTGATTTAAGTGCAAACCATCGACGTGTGGTGTCATCCCAAAAAGGTAAAAAATCGCACGCACGAACCTTCTCTGGATCGGTTCCACATTTGTGGAATGATCTGCCTGCTGCTACAAAATCAGCAGATTATGTCGCCATCTTTAAGAATCGGCTGAAAAAATATGCTTAGATAAACTAAACTTTGCTCCGTACACTGTAGTAGGCTTTGTGAAAGATGTTTTTATTGCTCTTATGCTTTTTGTTGTCCTAATGTTTGACCCAAGTGCTTCCATTGTTTACCCAACTTATAAGTCGCTTTGGATAAAAGCGTTGCTAAATGACTAAATAAGTTTTAAGAGTAATAGAGTGACTGTTAAATGTTAAACCTTATATTTTATGTGCTGGGGGTTAATTGATTGCAATGCAAGGTGAGAATGTTGTACAATGTTTAACCTTTTGATTTGTTGTTTTCCCAGGTAACAACAGTACTACTATGGATTTTTTTTTTCTTGTACTCATTCTTGAACCCCATATTTTGAGTTGCATTTTAAAGTCGCTTAGCTCATTTTTGCTTGTATTACTACTGGGTTTTGATTGAACAATCACTTTTTATCTCTAGGAGTCACCCTCTTGCCTTGCAATGAATGTGGAGTACGGCAGTAGGAACAATGTAGTGTTATGAAATCATGTTCTTGAAGATTTTGTCTGTAGTGGAGTTATGAAAGTGGCCTTTTGACCTGCGTGCAAAGTTATCTATGCTTGCAATGACCTGCAGGTGTAGTGAGCTTGTGAGGATGTTTCTACAGATCTGCTAAGCAAGTGGGTGTTCTTTTTGGGTGAGGTGAGGTGTTTCTACAGGACTGGTGAGTGAGTTTGCTATTCATAATGTTTCTGCAGTTCTGGCCACTGTGTGGGGATGTTTCTGCATGTCTGATTAACAAGCTGGGTGTTCTCACACGTCTTGAGAATAAGTGGATATGATTCTACAGGTCTGGTAGGTAAGTGGGATGTTTTTAGATGTCTGGTAAGTGGGCTATTCCTGCAGGTTTTTGAAATGGAATGTTTCCGCACGTCTGATTAGCAAGTGGAATATTACTTGCATGTCTGGAGAGCAGTTGGAGATATTTCCACAGTTCTGGTAGGTACGTTTTATGTCTGGTGAGTCTGTTGTTTCTGCAAGTTTAGTAACTTATGTTTCAATAGGTCTGGTGAGAGTGCATATGTTTCTCAAGGTCTGTTGAGCTTTTGATAATGTTTCTTCATGTCTGGTGGATGACTGGGGATGTTTTTGCAGGTCTGATGAGCAAGTTAGTTGGTTCTACAGGTCTGGGGTGTGACCAGGAATGTTTTTGGAGGTTTGATTGGTCAGTTTGTCATTTCTGCAGATATGGTGAGTGATTGTGTTGCAGGTCTGGTAGGTATTTGGGAGATCTTCACAAGTCTGGGTAGTGACTGAGCTTTCCCACAGGTTTTGAATGTTTCTGCAGTTCTGAGGAGTGAGCGGAGATGTTTTTGCAGGTGTGTTGGGTGACTGGTAATGGTTTTTAAAGGTTTGATGTCTCTGCAGATGTGGTGAGTAATGTAACTGTAGTTCTGGTAGGTATTCAGGTCTTCATAAGTCTGGTAAGTGACTGGCTTTTCCTACAGGTTTTCTAAGTTAAACATTTCTACAGGTCTAATGATCGAATCGAGATGTTGCCACTGGTCTGATAAGTGAGGATGTTTCTATAGGTCTGGTGAGTGGGGCTGCTACTGGTGGTCTTGTGAGTGATTGTGTACATTGGATTTCATGGTTTCTTTAAATCTCTCCTGGAGTCCCCCTAGTCCTGCACGTTCAAGGTTTTCCTTATCTGACACACTCTATTCAGCTCTTGCAGTCTCTAAAAGAGAATGTTTGATCCGGTGATTCAGATAAGGGGGACAGGGGTGCTCTAGGGGAGGTTTGACATCCCCTCCTGTTGTATTGTGGGGATTTCTGCAGTATTGAAGCGTGTTTATTTTCTTTGTACAGTTCTTTGTCAGTTTTTTATTTGTCCATCTTTTTTTTTTTTCTCCTACAAATCACTCCATAGTTTGGGACCTTCAACCTCAGCCTGCAATAGTCATCCTTGAACTAACTGACAACTCATTTTTGATGCCTTGTGTTAACTTGAATTAATATCAGATTCATGAATGATTTTTCCACTCTGTTATGCAAAGAATCTGTTTCACTAACATGCCTGCTTGTAACTCGTGTGAACTGTATGACTATGATTGACTGTTTCAGGTGGGTTTTTTTATGAGAAGTTTTATCTGCAGGAATGTAGATCTACAGAAGAGTAAGGTTGTCTGCTGTTGAGGACCATGCATCTAAATGTAACGGAGTTTAAATAATGTTGTTAAATTCATGCATTAATTGGGAAAACTCGACATTGGCTGTTACGTCACGAGTTTCACATCTCTCGCTGCTGGCAAGTCTCATCAATAAGCGCTGCGTCATAAACAATGAGTTAAGATTGACTTCAAGTGCAAGGTTGGACTTTTATACTACACACAAGTTTACATCATATGTCTGCCAGTTCCTAGTTCTGTCAGTCGAGGCAAATAGGTGTTATTTGGATTGGATTCAATTTATTGTCATTACACATATAACAAGTACAGTGTAACGAAATGGATTTAAGAAGAAGAATACAGCAAACATGAGGGAAGTGGAGAGAAAAACAGATACACATAATACACCATAGACAAGACTTGCAACAGGGTAAGATAATCCAGCTCAGGCAAGCAGCCATCCGGTCTTAACGGATATCTTCAACATGTCCCTCGCCCAAGCAGTGGTTCCAGCATGTTTCAAATCCACCTCCATTGTGCCCATTCCAAAACATTCCAGCCCGACATGCCTGAATGACTACCGCCCTGTAGCACTCACACCCATTGTTATGAAGTGCTTTGAGCGGCTGGTCCTATCACAACTAAAAGACTCTTTACCATCCACACTGGACCCATACCAATTTGCCTACCGTAGCAACAGGAGCACAGATGATGCAGTGTCCATGGCGCTGCACTCGGTGCTCACACATCTGGATAATAAGGACACTTATGCACGCATGCTGTTTGTAGACTTCAGCTCTGCATTCAATACCGTCATCCCTTCCAAGCTAATCATCAAACTTGGAAACCTAGGCATTAACAATTCAACCTGCAACTGGATTATGGACTTCCTGATGAACAGGCCTCAGCTTGTTAGGTTAGGCCACATCTGCTCCACCACCATCACCCTCAACACTGGTGTACCACAGGGCTGCGTACTGAGCCCCTTTCTCTACTCCCTTTTCACACTCTACTGCAGACCTGTGAATAGACCTAACTCCATCAAGTTTGCAGACGATACAACAGTGATTGGTCTCATCAGCAACAACGATGAGACTGCTTACAGGGAGGAAGTACGGCACCTGGCCACATGGTGCTCAAACAACAACCTGCTCCTTAACACCTCCAAGACAAAGGAGATCATTGTGGACTTCAGGAAGGCGAAAGGAGGCACACACGACCCCATCCACGTTAACGGGACGGCTGTTGAACGTGTTTCCAGTTTTAAGTTCCTGGGGAACCATATTTCTGAGGACCTATCCTGGACCACCAACACCTCATGCCTGGTCAAGAAGGCTCACCAGCGTCTCTTCTTTCTGAGGACACTGAAAAAGAACCAACTGTCTTCAACTATCCTGGTGAACTTCTATCGCTGCACGATAGAGAGCATCCTGACCAACTGTGTCACAGTCTGGTACGGGAACTGTTCTGTTGCTGAGCGCAAGGCACTGCAGTGGGTGGTGAAAACAGCCCAGCGCATCACAGGAACTACACTCCCTTCCATTGAGGACATCCAAAAGAAACGCTGTCTGCGTCGAGCTCGCAGCATTATCAAGGACTCCTCTCACCCCGCTCATAGACTGTTTACTCTTCTGCCTTCCAGTAGGCGCTTCAGGTGCCTCCGGACAAGAACCAGCAGACTAGGAAACAGCTTTTTTCCCAGAACTGTTTCATTATTGAACTCTGCCCCCCACTGATTTCACTACCCTTCATAACTTTAACTGTTATGCTACTATTACATTGTTTACATTGCACTACAGGGCTGCCATGCATGACTGAACTGTACACACCAGTACTTCATGTATCTGCTCTATCGGACTGTTTACACACACATAGCATCATTTGCACTCTATATGGCTCACTTGCACACAAGGAATATTACACTGAATGCTCATTTGCACTAATGGACTACTCTCTGAACTGCACTAACTTATCTACTGCACTGTAACTTTCGTAACTGCATTACCTCATCTACTGCACTGTAACTTTCGTAACTGCACCAACTTCTCTACTGCACTGTAACTTTCGTAACTGCACCAACTTCTCTACTGCACTGTAACTCATCTTTTGCATTACTGCATCTATTGCATAACTAACTGCATCTACTCATCTATTGCACTATAACTTCAATAACTGCATCTACTCATCTACTGCACTGTGACCTTAATAACCGCATTAACGCATCTACTGCACTGTAACTTCAATAACTGCACTAACTCATCTACTGCACTGTAAATGTATAACTGCATCTACTCATGTATTGCACTATAACTTCAATAACTGCATTAACTCATGTACTGCACTGTACCTTTAATAACCGCATCAACTCATCTACTGCAATGTAACTTTAATAGCTAATGTCTGTAACTAATGCACACTCAAGTCACTTGTACTATTGTATAGTCTATATTGTTATCTGTTCATAACCACCTGTACATTAATGTTCACAGTATATAGCCTTCTGTTTATATTGTTCATAGTACATACCGACTGTCATATTTTCATAGTACATGCCCCTTGTATTGTATTTTCCTAATATTGTATTCTGTATTTATTCACACTGTATATCCTGCACTTGCTAAATGTGAGATGGTGGTCTAGTGGGTTAAACCACTGAACTGGTAAATCAAAAGGTTGCTGGTTCGATCCCAGCAGCCACCACCAGTGTGTCCTTGAGCAAGACACTTTACTCCATGTTGCTCCAGGGGGATTGTCCCTGTAATAAGTGCACTGTAAGTTGCTTTGGATAAAAGCGTCTGCCAAAATGACTAAATGTAAATGTACTTTTAAAAATTGCACTTCTGGTTAGACCTAAACTACATTTCAAAACACTGTACTTGTATATGTGTAATGACAAAGTTGAATCTAATCTAAAACTTAAAGCTAGTGACAAAGTGTATGTTCCTCAGGAGATCCGTCAGGTTCTTGGCACACGTTGTTACTGGGAATGGTGTCCAGACCGACCCAGAAAAGGTGAAGGTGATCCTTGACATCCAGACTGCTGACCTCATGGAGGCAGATGGCATAACCCCTTCTCAAAAGAACAGATCTTTCCTGGGTATGATTTTATATTACCAGCATTTCATTATAGACTGTTCAGCTAAGACAAAACTTCTTTTAAGTCTATCAGGTCAGTCACAGAAAAGAACCCAGAGGAAGTGTGGTCGGATGAGGAAGCCGCTCGGTGTCGTGAAGCTTTCACCTGAGGATTGGACTAGTGAGTGTCGTACTGCTTTTGAAACTTTAAAGCGAGACTTACTGCACAGTGTTACTCTAGCTCACCCAGATTTCAGTCATCCCTTTATTCTCGCTGTTGATGCTTCATTTGATGGCATAGGAGCTGTTATCTCAGGTGCCCCTGGAGAGAAAATTGCACATCCAGTTGCTTTTGCCAGCAAAACACTCCAAGACTCCGATGAACTTCCCAGCACATAGACTCGAATTTCTGGCTTTAAAGTGGGCCGTGTGAACAACGATGGGTGGCTCGCTGCAAATGACTTTGACCTAAAGTATGTGCCAGGCACGAAAAACGTTGTTGCAGATGCCTTGAGCAGTGAGCCCCTTGTCAAGTCTTGTGTCAGCCATCGTCTGTTGAAAGAACCATACATTTCTCTCTTGGATGAGGTAAATGTTTTTTTTACTGGAAACGTGCAAGATGCCTTCTGTGTCACCAACAACTGTCAGAACGTGCAGGCTACCAGTGACGATGAAACTGAGAACGTGTTGCAGGATGATGTGAATGACTCATGCTCTGGATCCATTGATGCTGCTGAAGTTTCTGCTTTTCTGAGTGCTCACTGCGATGGAGTTAGTCTATTGCCCGTGTCAAGTCCAACGTCACTCCAGCTCCCTGATGAAGATCCATCTGTTACAACCCTGTTTTCCAGACTTGCAAATCTCCAAGAGCAGGACAACATAGTCTGTAGAGTCATCAATTATGTTCCGAGATATAAACGTCCTTCAAAGAGTGAGAAAGCAAAGGAATCTAGCTCTGTGACAAACCTTTTGAAGCACTGGAAAAAGCTTAAGATTCGTAATCATTTGCTTTACAGAGTAAAGGATTGATTGATTGATGAATAAGAAACTCAATACGTTGTACCAGATTCTCTAAAACTTGACGGTCTCCGGGGTGTTCATGACTCCGCTGGACATCAAGGTAGTGCAAGAACTCTCTACCTCGCAGTTGAAAGGTTCTTTTGGCCAGGAATGAGTAAAGACATCATGCGGAACGTTTCAATAGGACCTTGGGTAATATGATCAGAGCTTTCCCAGTGAAATCCAAGGCGAGGTGGCCACAGCTTCTAAGAACATTAACCTTCAGTTACAATTGTACTGTGCATGAAACAACCGGGTTCGCTCCTTTTTATCTTATGTTTGGGCATATCCCGAGGCTGCCGATCGACATCATGTTTCAGCATTTCCTTTGTGATGAGTGTGGTCAGCCACCATGAGTTTGTCACTGCGCTGAGAAGAGATCTGAGCACAGCTGCAGAAATTGCCCGGAAACACAGTCTCAAAGAGCAGAATCGCCATGCCGTTCTTTACAATCGGAAGGTCAGAGGTTCACCCTTAGCAGTGGGAGATAGTTTTGCTGGCAAACCGTGGAGAGAAAGGCAAGAGGAAACTTGCGAACAAATGGGACTCTGTTTTGTATGAGATTCAATCAGTGAGACCAGAGATTAATGTGTAGAGGATTAAGGATGTTCAGACTGGCAAAGAAAAAGTGGTGCACAGAAATCTGTTGCTTCCAGTGAATTTCTTATCCTAGGATGGTGGTTAGAAAGACTTAGTTTGATAGGGTTAAGCACCCTAACAGACTTATCTGTGAAATTGACAGTCAGAAAATTGATTCACACAGTGACGCACAAGTTATTTTTCAAGGAACTAACTTTGTAGTGGAGTTGTTCAGGAATATGTTTGTTTAAATCTTGAGTCTAAATGACGATTCATATGTAAGAGTCAACTGTTTTGTTAAGAGAATGACTTTGAAGTGAGTTTTTCTTCTCTGAGAAAGAGTCTGAGAAGTTTATTTGCATCAAAAGATATTTGAAGAGCAAAGATACATTTGTAACCACTAGTAGCGTGTAGACTGCACCTCCTATAGTATGTGTTAAGTGTGAAACCTGGTACCATTCCATTCTTACACACTTCCTGAGGAAGAGATAAATTATCTGACATGCTGTTTTGTAAAGCTCTTTTACTCACTCTTTTCTCAATTTTCTGTATATTTAGTTTCTTACATTTTCTGGTTCTAGCCCAATTTAGCAGAATTTAAGGGGTGTGTATGTAACGGAGTTTA
Organism: Triplophysa dalaica; assembly: GCF_015846415.1. Taxonomy (NCBI): domain Eukaryota; kingdom Metazoa; phylum Chordata; class Actinopteri; order Cypriniformes; family Nemacheilidae; genus Triplophysa; species Triplophysa dalaica. The sequence goes on along the minus strand of NC_079544.1, from coordinate 12,834 downwards.
AATAATGTTGTTAAATTCATTCATTAATTGGGAAAACTCTACATTGGCTGTTGCGTCACTTGCATTGGCATGCGTGATATTAAGGGCGGAGCTACGTCACCACCAGCAGAGTTTCACATCTCTTGCTGCTGGTAAGTCGCATCAATAAGCGCTACGTCATAAACAATGAGTTTAGATTGATTTCAAGTGTAAGGTTGAACTTTTATACTACACACAAGTTTACTTCATATGTCTGCCAGTTCCTAGTGTTATTTGCGAATGATAAAATGAAATGTGTGTGTGTGTAAGCTGCTTATGAACTCTGTATCTCTGTTTATTTCATTCAAGACTTTGAGCAACGTTGCTGTGTTGATGCACTGTCCTTTAACCAGCTTTTGGTCGTGTTTGTCGGTGACAGGCTCCAGTAAAGAGATCTTGAGTGACCATCCACCTGCTCTGTGTTATTCCATCCACACAAACACACACAGTCACAAAGACAATACAAACTGAATTTTCCCTATCCGTAATCTAAAGCCTAAACTGTTTTCAATGCTGATCTCTTTAGTTACGGATGCCAAATTCATATCTGAATAAGCAGTTGTTAACATTTTCTTTTCCTCTCCATTTCTGTTTTCTGAGGTTATCAGATTCTCCTTTGAAATTGTTTTTATGCGTGACATCTGACTGATGCTGAATCTTGTCACTGGTGCCCAGATTACAATCAACTGCTACACAATCAATCGCTCATGTTTCTGCAGACTGCATCGGAATTTAAGATAAAGTACATTCTAAAAAATGTGCCTACGTGACTTTGTTTGTTTAGGAATTGCTAGAGCTGTACACAATATACAATAAACCTAGTTTACAGTTTACTTCAACATCTGTTAATTACTCTTGTTATGAGGAGGACTCCAGAACCATTTAGATCAACTTTGCTCCATCTTAATATTCTGCTCCACTGCTGTGTTAAATGCTGAATACATCCTAGTGCTTGTGATGGTGAGAAACCTTTCGATTATCACCGTCTGGAAGTTAGTCTTCTGCAATGGAACTTAGTGGATGATTTTTTTGCTCCTTGTTTCTTATAGCTTGCAGTGCTTAAGGTTGTTAGGGTTGTATCTGTCTCTGTGCATGCATAACTCTGCACATGGAATATGCATGTGGATTGTCACCACTGAGTTTATGCGCTTTCTTTTACATGGAAACTATAACGTATTGTTTAATGCAAATTGTACTTCGAAACATGTTTCATCTCTTTTTATCGGACTACAAAACAAATGATTTCTAATGAACCTCTGTTCTGCTAACATTTTACTTCTGTTTCTGTATTCCTGAGGTTCCTTGAGACTCTTGGGTTGTTTGCTTTGGTTCAGTGATCACTGTCTGTCATGTCTGCTACATTGGAATGTTGCAGTTTGTGAGTTTCTCTACCTTGTTTCTTATTACTTGCAGCACTTCATAATCTTTAAAGTTGAAGCCCCTGTATGTTTTGGCATCTCAAAGCCTTTGTTAGGTGAAGCAACTTGTATTGCCATTCGTGGTGTATGTTTGGGAAAACAAATGTAGTGGTTTTGTAGTGTGCTTGTTTAGAAGAGTTGTCTAATTGCAGCACATCTACCTGCTGGAGTCCACAATTTTGTCACCATAAATTGCTTTCTGTACATAGTTAACTGCATTTGTTCGATCATTTCAACTATTGGCTGTTAGTGTTTGCTTTTCTTCCATCTCTGCTTTTATCTGCTTTAAAGCTGTTCAATCTTGCTCTTGGAATTTTATTTCCAACTGTAGAGTTTTGACCCAACCGTTATTACTGTAAGAGTGTGGTTTGCAGCTTCAGATGCGTTTACAGTTCATTTGTTACAGGCATATGTGTAATGTGGTTTTAGCTAAACTCTTTAGGAAGGTAAATGTTATGGTTGAGGCCAAAGGACAGTTTGTTCTCTGAACTGCGTATGCTTTACATTTCTACTTCAGATCTATAGACTTTTTCATGATTTAGTTAGTAGTCCTTTTCAAGCTTGGCTTTCAGAAATTTCCAGATTGTCAGTGAATGTATTTGGTCAGTTCCTCAAACACAAAGGCTTTTTATGTGTTCAAGACTTTAAATGTGGTAGGTTACATACTTGACTTAAGCCAATGTTTTTCACCATTTAATAAAATGAATGAGTTAAATGCAATTCAATAGAATTTTTTATGTAGTTCTGTCATTCCAGAGCAGCTCATCATATGGCATGGTTCAGTATCAGACTTCTGCTCTTGTGCTCATCACGTACACTCGAAGATCTGGACTGAACACACCACATAAATGCTTTATGGAGATCTATCTTCATAAATAGTCAGGGTTATTATGTACTCTGTGATAATCTGCCCGCTGTTTTACGATTTTATCCTTGTTTAACCAACTTTGTCAAATATTTAACTACTTGTATATGACTGACTGGACATTTAGTCTCTGTTAACAGTACCTATATTGGGTACTTGGTCAGTTGACTCTTGTAGTTGGATGTGAAGGTATTTACATAAGGGCTGCTGCTTCCATTGAGCAAGGATACAAAGACCGTTTATTATTTTTTATTGTATTGTCATGATTTTAATGTGTGTTTCAGTAGATTTGTAAGACTGGCAGTTGATTTGAACGGTTGTTTTGGAAATTATCTCTAGCTTATTTTTCCTTTACTACTAACATATCCATGCCTCTTTAGATCTTTAAACCCATCTGAAGCAATTACCCAGTCTTTCAGTTTAGATGACAATTACAGCAGATGGGTAAGTTTGTGATTTGATATAAACTTTTCACAATGATATCTCTTGAGGTACAGAAGCCATTCTTTTTTTTTTGTGCATTTTGAGGGTTGATTGTAGGAATCATAAATTTATGTCCTCAACTTGTTCACTGATGCATGTTGCATGTGGAAGCATTTTGCCACATAGTCATTTGTTTGCTTAATGGGAGCAACAGCCTTGTGAATACTTAACTTGTATAAAGTTCTAAATGTGTATGGTCTGTATTGTTTCACTTATTGCAAGGTCTGATTATTAAGTGATTTTGTTTTGATTGTGTTTGATTCAAGTGAATATCCAAAGTTTAATGGACGGTTGTTTTGCAGAAGTGTTTGCCAAATATGTGAATGTACAGTATATGCAGTTATTTGCAAAAAATGTTTCAAAGTTGCTAGTGTTTCCCCACTGCTTATTGTGCTCTTGTTTTCCTTTTTACCCGAAGAGCTTCAGGTGCCTTGATTGCACGGCAAGAACTGTCTGTTTTCTCAAGGTCATATGTGTTTTCCAATCACAAATGTTTAGTGGCATTCTCTTCATGGCTTCAAAAACATGCATTTAAAAAGCTACTGAATAGGAAGATGTCTTTAGGTTTGGTTGTACTGCTTTTTTACTCTTGAATTGTATGTTCTATAAACAACATTTTCAGAGAAGTGTAGGTTTTGTTTCTTTTCAGGGTTTGTTACTGGAGTGTTGTTTGGGATTGGATTTTCTCTAGCATTTGAAAATGTATAGACAAGAGTTGATGATTTTCAGATTCCCCCTTTATCCCTCCATAACACATTGAGCTCTACTGTGTGTCTGTAACAACTTGCTGAATTTGGCACAATCTCTAAAACATTTACTGCAGTGTTAAGTTGTGGTTCTTCATCCGGAGCGTGTCTGGAAGGCTTTTCTATCATGTTGCCTTCATTATTGCCTCCCATTTGTTTTGTTGATGATATTTCGAAGACTAACTTTGTGTTTGTCCTGTCTAAGTGGCACTTCTATCCCTGTTTAACTGCAGAATGAATCGATTTTTGGGTTGTTGTGCTTTTGCACTGGTGCAAAAGTTATGAAGCACAAGCGTTTTTTTTTCAGTTGATTCGGTGCTTGTTATGGAATTGAATCTTTAAAATGCATTTTTCTTTTATTTAAATCAAGTTGAAGCGGAGCTAGATAAATTTAAGTATTTGCATTGTGGGTTGAGTAAAGTGGTTTGTGCATCTCATGGTAGTGTAATTGTTGGCCATTTTTGTCTATTTAAATGTCAGTTAGTTTTATGTAGGAAGGGTCTCTAACTTTCACTTAATATTGTGTGAAAGTGTACCAACTTGAAAATATGTGCTATATTAATTTTCGAGTGCTGAATCTGGATAGAACAATGGGCGTATCTGTAATTTGTATCTTGTTAAAGTCAGATTTACTTTTTTTGTTTCAATCCGTAATCTTTTTCGTTTGTGGTACAAAGATTAACCAAAACCTTTTTGAATTGCTAAAAACAAATTAAAATTAAAGTTTTTATAAATCAAGATGAATATTTGCATTGATTTGCCAGTGAATTTCTGTTCTTGTCCTTGTTTTTTACCTTCATCCTAGTTTACATTTTTAATATATCCTATGGTGTATTTTGAATTTGTGTTGCATATCATTGTATTCTGTTGTATTTTTTCCATTGTTTTATTACATTCTTGTTTAACATCCTTGTTCTTATGTGGATATTAAACTATATTCTTGAAGTTTCTTATTTTTATTTGCAAAAGTTTAGGTCTGTTGACATTTTTCAGACTTTGTTAGGATGTATATTGTTGATCCTCTTGTATGTGATGTTCTTTTGCGGTTGAACTTTTTACACGCTAGGTATATACACATTTTATTTTATTTTCTTTTATTTAGCATATTTGTTTTTTTTATGTTTTACATACATTTTATGTAGTTTAAAGTCACTATGTGCTTGAGTGAGATTTTGTTCATGGCTTAATTTGTTAATTAAGGTAAATTTACTAACTAAATTTTGAGGCTTTACAGGTGTCTGGTGAAATTAAATTATCAACATTTTGTTTCACTTGATAAATGTTCTTTTGAATTCCCAATCTGATCTTTAATATGTCTTGGTTTTCACACTGAGCGTATAGGACTCATGTCATTCTTGTTCATGCTGCAGTGTAGAAGTAAAAAAACTTTGAGCGTTGTTACATTTAAGGTATTTTTTACCCATTTTAAGATGTGAGTTGAGAATAGCAGTAATTCACAAACGATCAGTTTAAATAAATCTAATTCCAGTTACCCCTCAATTTTTTTCTTATGAAACTCCCTTGGCCTTAAAAATGTGAAATGTTTTCATGTAGCTCAGTGGTAAGCGCATTGTAGGTTGTGGGTTTGATCCCAGGGAATTGCAAATACCTTTTGTAAAATGTATAGGATAAAGCAATGGAAGTCGCTTTGGATAAAAACGTCTGCCAAATGCCTTAATGTAAAAAGATGCAATAATCAGTGCTCCCTATAGACATGTACAGCATAATTGAAGATTATTTGTATTTCTTTGAACCTTGGACTTTTTTCCCCATGCAAGAAACTTGAGCAAAGCCACAAGATTGTAATTGATTGTTCCAACAGTGTCTAAGTTCTTTCTTACATTTATTGCCCCAGGTTGTGAGAACCCCTTATTTCTAAACAAAACAAACAGTCAAACTTACCCCATCTCACACTTATTTTTTGCTGATTTTCCATGAACCTGCCCCTTTTATTCTCATGCCCTCAATAATGTCTTGAACCATTTACAGTTACTTGGCCATATCTTTAAATAAGCATTAGGTCTGACAAAAAATTTTTTTCCACACTCTGTAATGTAATTTTGTATTTGAATGTAGTTTCCTGCCATTTCTGTTTTGAAGAGTGGTGCAAATCTTCTTTAGCATGTTGCATTTCCTTTCCTAGGGGGAAACTGATGGTTGACGTTTAATGCATCTGCCAGTGATGGCTTTTGACCCAAATGACCTGGATACCTAGCGGTGTTAATGAAAGGCTGTTTGCAATTACAGAAGGACTACTTTGTCTAGTGACTGTTTTACATCTGTATCTCGTTTTATACTTCAAAAAATGTTGGTACTTGGTCTGTACCTCATTTTATATCATGTTCTCATTTACATGGTTCACTTGTGGTCGTTGATATTTTGTTTCTTATCCTTCGTCAAAACAGGCCAAGCGGTTTTACATGTAACTTTGTTTCTGCCAGGTTTTTTGGGGGCATGTGGTTTACATTTGAATTAGCTCTGGACTTATCTGTAATACGACTGGTCTGTGATAAATCGCACTATAGAACAATACATACAAAGCTTCAAGATTTTTTTGTTTGTAAAATAACTAGTACTACACCAATGATATTATTTACTTTTGTGTGTGTTTGAGTTCAGCAGTTCAACCAAACCCTATGGTCCCCATTTGGTCTTTATTTCCCTTCAGCTGTACCAAAGAATAATTTGTTTACTTCTACGCAGCTTTTGTTGAAGTGAGTTTGTCATCCCACTTAAATGCAATTGGTTTTAAATTTGAATGTTACTCCAACGTCTAAACGGTCTTAATAAAAGACAATTGTAATTCTGTTGATAATATTATTATTTTTTTTGCATCTTTATTCAGGTTACATTCGGCTTTACTCCCCGTGTGGTTTGCAATCTTACATTCCTTTCATTCAGTTTTACACAATGTATATTACATTTTTTAGGGATTATTTTCAACGGGTGTATGTTATCACTAAATAACATTTTATCATCTGCATGTTTGAAGTGTTTTACATTCACTTGATTTGAAACTTTTTGGTGTGCAGAATATTTATGTGGGAAAGTGTCTGCGCCATTATAAGATTTAATTAAACTTGGTTCCTAAATTAATTTAAATTGCCTTGAGTTTGTATGTAAACCTTTAGATGCTGAATCACTGCATGTATTGAATGTTATTCAAGTAGTTAATTCTTATATTGAATTTATTGCTTGATATTGAATACACTTTTGTTTTTGTTTTCATTGTTTTTGGTGTACAGATGTGAATTTAAAAGAAATGTTACAAGTTGTGCTCATTTTCTGTAAAATTGCTCGTAGAAGCTTGCTTTTATGTAGCCATCTGTACGGACTCTACCTGAAAACCCTGAATACCTTGCGGTGTTAACGAAAGGCTTTGACGAAGAGTCTGTCCAATTAAATGGTAATTAAACTCTGAACTGCTCTGAACACTAAGATCATACTAAATTACAAATTAAAATAAATATTGTAGGAGTTTCAGTGTTTGCAGAGGAAATCTTTGTGTAATTGATGGTCATTTACGTTTTCTGTAATCTATCAATGTAGTTTTCTTTAGCAAGACAATGAAGGAAACTGAAGATATTTGTATTTCCTTATTGAGGATATTCTTCCATGCACATGGCTTTTATTGTCTTTCATTTCACGCTGCCAGGAATATTGTACTAGAGCATCAATGTCTTTCTCTCTTGATTTCTCTTCTGTAAATTCCTTGCTAGAGTTCTTTACATACCTTGCCCCAAGTTGTAAGAGGTTCCAACTCTTAAATCAAACTAATCCTGAACACTTTCCCTCTTACTTCACCTCACACTTATTATATTGCTGAGTTTCTACCAACATGCTTAATTCATTCGTAGGCCCTAAATATTATCTTGCCCTTTGTAATAAGAATTTTTCATTGACCCAAATGCATCAAAATTTCCCAGAATATGTTATGTATATTTGGATTATAGCCATGTAATTTAAATGTGAAATGTAGTTTCTTGAGGTGTTATGTTTGCTGTTGTTTTAAAGAGTTGAAAAGTGGTGTAAACATTTTTATTGATCATTGCTTTTATTTCATATGTTTTGTCTTCGGTATTGCTGGAAGAAGCTTTATGCAACTGCCAGTGAAGGCTCTTGATCCAAATAGTCTGGATACCTTGCGGTGTTAACGAAGGCCTATTTGGTGAAAGCAGCTAAAGGTCCTTTTTTTTTTAAATTTTGGTATCCCATTTATAATTACAGACCCGTTACTTGTTTTATACCATATTTTTCATTAGGTGTTTGACAAATTGTTTCTTTTGTTGCTTAATTGTTTCTTATCTGTTGCACACTGCATTTGTGGTTTTGATTTACATGTTATGACGGGTCTAAAGTGAATGTGTTGTTAAACAAAACATGTTTTTTTGATGTTGAAGGTTTTCATTAAATGAAAGTAAGTTTAGGCATGTGATATTCTCACTTGCTTGATATTCAATGTTGTTTGTTTTGAAGAAAAAAAATTGGGTATACAGTTTTGGTCAAAACAGGGTTTTATGACTAAGTTGGGGAGGCCCCTCGTTCCTTGGTGGGTTAGGGTTGGTGCATAAGTTGGGGAGGCCCCTCGTTCCTTGGTGGGTTAGGGTTGGTGCATAAGTTGGGGAGGCCCCTCGTTCCTTGGTGGGTTAGGGTTGGTGCATAAGTTGGGGAGGCCCCTCGTTCCTTGGTGGGTTAGGGTTGGTGCATAAGTTGGGGAGGCCCCTCGTTCCTTGGTGGGTTAGGGTTGGTGCATAAGTTGGGGAGGCCCCTCGTTCCTTGGTGGGTTAGGGTTGGTGCATAAGTTGGGGAGGCCCCTCGTTCCTTGGTGGGTTAGGGTTGGTGCATAAGTTGGGGAGGCCCCTCGTTCCTTGGTGGGTTAGGGTTGGTGCATAAGTTGGGGAGGCCCCTCGTTCCTTGGTGGGTTAGGGTTGGTGCATAAGTTGGGGAGGCCCCTCGTTCCTTGGTGGGTTAGGGTTGGTGCATAAGTTGGGGAGGCCCCTCGTTCCTTGGTGGGTTAGGGTTGGTGCATAAGTTGGGGAGGCCCCTCGTTCCTTGGTGGGTTAGGGTTGGTGCATAAGTTGGGGAGGCCCCTCGTTCCTTGGTGGGTTAGGGTTGGTGCATAAGTTGGGGAGGCCCCTCGTTCCTTGGTGGGTTAGGGTTGGTGCATAAGTTGGGGAGGCCCCTCGTTCCTTGGTGGTTAGGGTTGGTGCATAAGTTGGGGAGGCCCCTCGTTCCTTGGTGGGTTAGGGTTGGTGCATAAGTTGGGGAGGCCCCTCGTTCCTTGGTGGGTTAGGGTTGGTGCATAAGTTGGGGAGGCCCCTCGTTCCTTGGTGGGTTAGGGTTGGTGCATAAGTTGGGGAGGCCCCTCGTTCCTTGGTGGGTTAGGGTTGGTGCATAAGTTGGGGAGGCCCCTCGTTCCTTGGTGGGTTAGGGTTGGTGCATAAGTTGGGGAGGCCCCTCGTTCCTTGGTGGGTTAGGGTTGGTGCATAAGTTGGGGAGGCCCCTCGTTCCTTGGTGGGTTAGGGTTGGTGCATAAGTTGGGGAGGCCCCTCGTTCCTTGGTGGGTTAGGGTTGGTGCATAAGTTGGGGAGGCCCCTCGTTCCTTGGTGGGTTAGGGTTGGTGCATAAGTTGGGGAGGCCCCTCGTTCCTTGGTGGGTTAGGGTTGGTGCATAAGTTGGGGAGGCCCCTCGTTCCTTGGTGGGTTAGGGTTGGTGCATAAGTTGGGGAGGCCCCTCGTTCCTTGGTGGGTTAGGGTTGGTGCATAAGTTGGGGAGGCCCCTCGTTCCTTGGTGGGTTAGGGTTGGTGCATAAGTTGGGGAGGCCCCTCGTTCCTTGGTGGGTTAGGGTTGGTGCATAAGTTGGGGAGGCCCCTCGTTCCTTGGTGGGTTAGGGTTGGTGCATAAGTTGGGGAGGCCCCTCGTTCCTTGGTGGGTTAGGGTTGGTGCATAAGTTGGGGAGGCCCCTCGTTCCTTGGTGGGTTAGGGTTGGTGCATAAGTTGGGGAGGCCCCTCGTTCCTTGGTGGGTTAGGGTTGGTGCATAAGTTGGGGAGGCCCCTCGTTCCTTGGTGGTTAGGGTTGGTGCATAAGTTGGGGAGGCCCCTCGTTCCTTGGTGGGTTAGGGTTGGTGCATAAGTTGGGGAGGCCCCTCGTTCCTTGGTGGGTTAGGGTTGGTGCATAAGTTGGGGAGGCCCCTCGTTCCTTGGTGGTTAGGGTTGGTGCATAAGTTGGGGAGGCCCCTCGTTCCTTGGTGGGTTAGGGTTGGTGCATAAGTTGGGGAGGCCCCTCGTTCCTTGGTGGTTAGGGTTGGTGCATAAGTTGGGGAGGCCCCTCGTTCCTTGGTGGGTTAGGGTTGGTGCATAAGTTGGGGAGGCCCCTCGTTCCTTGGTGGGTTAGGGTTGGTGCATAAGTTGGGGAGGCCCCTCGTTCCTTGGTGGGTTAGGGTTGGTGCATAAGTTGGGGAGGCCCCTCGTTCCTTGGTGGGTTAGGGTTGGTGCATAAGTTGGGGAGGCCCCTCGTTCCTTGGTGGTTAGGGTTGGTGCATAAGTTGGGGAGGCCCCTCGTTCCTTGGTGGTTAGGGTTGGTGCATAAGTTGGGGAGGCCCCTCGTTCCTTGGTGGTTAGGGTTGGTGCATAAGTTGGGGAGGCCCCTCGTTCCTTGGTGGTTAGGGTTGGTGCATAAGTTGGGGAGGCCCCTCGTTCCTTGGTGGTTAGGGTTGGTGCATAAGTTGGGGAGGCCCCTCGTTCCTTGGTGTTAGGGTTGGTGCATAAGTTGGGGAGGCCCCTCGTTCCTTGGTGTTAGGGTTGGTGCATAAGTTGGGGAGGCCCCTCGTTCCTTGGTGGTTAGGGTTGGTGCATAAGTTGGGGAGGCCCCTCGTTCCTTGGTGGTTAGGGTTGGTGCATAAGTTGGGGAGGCCCCTCGTTCCTTGGTGGTTAGGGTTGGTGCATAAGTTGGGGAGGCCCCTCGTTCCTTGGTGGTTAGGGTTGGTGCATAAGTTGGGGAGGCCCCTCGTTCCTTGGTGGTTAGGGTTGGTGCATAAGTTGGGGAGGCCCCTCGTTCCTTGGTGGTTAGGGTTGGTGCATAAGTTGGGGAGGCCCCTCGTTCCTTGGTGGTTAGGGTTGGTGCATAAGTTGGGGAGGCCCCTCGTTCCTTGGTGGTTAGGGTTGGTGCATAAGTTGGGGAGGCCCCTCGTTCCTTGGTGGTTAGGGTTGGTGCATAAGTTGGGGAGGCCCCTCGTTCCTTGGTGTTAGGGTTGGTGCATAAGTTGGGGAGGCCCCTCGTTCCTTGGTGGGTTAGGGTTGGTGCATAAGTTGGGGAGGCCCCTCGTTCCTTGGTGGGTTAGGGTTGGTGCATAAGTTGGGGAGGCCCCTCGTTCCTTGGTGGGTTAGGGTTGGTGCATAAGTTGGGGAGGCCCCTCGTTAGGGTTAGGGTTAGGGTTAGGGTTGGTTAGGGTTAGGGTTAGGGTTAGGGTTAGGGTTAGGGTTAGGGTTAGGGTTAGGGTTAGGTTAGGGTTAGGGTTAGGGTTAGGGTTAGGTTAGGGTTAGGGTTAGGGTTAGGTTAGGGTTTGGGTTAGGGTTAGGGTTAGGGTTAGGTTAGGGTTGGTGTGGGTTAGGGTTGGGTTAGGGTTAGGGTTAGGGTTAGGTTGGTGGGTTAGGGTTAGGGTTAGGGTTAGGGTTGGGTTAGGGTTAGGGTTAGGGTTAGGGTTAGGTTGGGTTAGGGTTAGGGTTAGGGTTAGGTTAGGGTTAGGTTAGGGTTAGGGTTAGGGTTAGGGTTAGGGTTAGGGTTAGGGTTAGGGTTAGGGTTAGGGTTAGGGTTAGGGTTAGGGTTAGGGTTAGGGTTAGGGTTAGGGTTAGGGTTAGGGTTAGGGTTAGGGTTAGGGTTAGGGTTAGGGTTAGGGTTAGGGTTAGGGTTAGGGTTAGGGTTAGGGTTAGGGTTAGGGTTAGGGTTAGGGTTAGGGTTAGGGTTAGGGTTAGGGTTAGGTTAGGGTTAGGGTTAGGGTTAGGGTTAGGGTTAGGGTTAGGGTTAGGGTTAGGGTTAGGGTTAGGGTTAGGGTTAGGGTTAGGGTTAGGGTTAGGGTTAGGGTTAGGGTTAGGGTTAGGGTTAGGGTTAGGGTTAGGGTTAGGGTTAGGGTTAGGGTTAGGGTTAGGGTTAGGGTTAGGGTTAGGGTTAGGGTTAGGGTTAGGGTTAGGGTTAGGGTTAGGGTTAGGGTTAGGGTTAGGGTTAGGTTAGGGTTAGGGTTAGGGTTAGGGTTAGGGTTAGGGTTAGGGTTAGGGTTAGGGTTAGGGTTAGGGTTAGGGTTAGGGTTAGGGTTAGGGTTAGGGTTAGGGTTAGGGTTAGGGTTAGGGTTAGGGTTAGGGTTAGGGTTAGGGTTAGGGTTAGGGTTAGGGTTAGGGTTAGGGTTAGGGTTAGGGTTAGGGTTAGGGTTAGGGTTAGGGTTAGGGTTAGGGTTAGGTTAGGGTTAGGGTTAGGGTTAGGGTTAGGGTTAGGGTTAGGGTTAGGGTTAGGGTTAGGGTTAGGGTTAGGGTTAGGGTTAGGGTTAGGGTTAGGGTTAGGGTTAGGGTTAGGGTTAGGTTAGGGTTAGGGTTAGGGTTAGGGTTAGGGTTAGGGTTAGGGTTAGGGTTAGGGTTAGGGTTAGGGTTAGGGTTAGGGTTAGGGTTAGGGTTAGGGTTAGGGTTAGGGTTAGGGTTAGGGTTAGGGTTAGGGTTAGGGTTAGGGTTAGGGTTAGGGTTAGGGTTAGGGTTAGGGTTAGGGTTAGGGTTAGGGTTAGGGTTAGGGTTAGGGTTAGGGTTAGGGTTAGGGTTAGGGTTAGGGTTAGGGTTAGGGTTAGGGTTAGGGTTAGGGTTAGGGTTAGGGTTAGGGTTAGGGTTAGGGTTAGGGTTAGGGTTAGGGTTAGGGTTAGGGTTAGGGTTAGGGTTAGGGTTAGGGTTAGGGTTAGGGTTAGGGTTAGGGTTAGGGTTAGGGTTAGGGTTAGGGTTAGGGTTAGGGTTAGGGTTAGGGTTAGGGTTAGGGTTAGGGTTAGGGTTAGGGTTAGGGTTAGGGTTAGGGTTAGGGTTAGGGTTAGGGTTAGGGTTAGGGTTAGGGTTAGGGTTAGGGTTAGGGTTAGGGTTAGGGTTAGGGTTAGGGTTAGGGTTAGGGTTAGGGTTAGGGTTAGGGTTAGGGTTAGGGTTAGGGTTAGGGTTAGGGTTAGGGTTAGGGTTAGGGTTAGGGTTAGGGTTAGGGTTAGGGTTAGGGTTAGGGTTAGGGTTAGGGTTAGGGTTAGGGTTAGGTTAGGGTTAGGGTTAGGGTTAGGGTTAGGGTTAGGTTAGG
>NC_079543.1:30245860-30308360 GCF_015846415.1 Triplophysa dalaica | reverse complement strand
AACCCTAACCCTAACCCTAACCCTAACCCTAACCCTAACCCTAACCCTAACCCTAACCTAACCCTAACCCTAACCCTAACCCTAACCCTAACCCTAACCTAACCCTAACCCTAACCCTAACCCTAACCCTAACCCTAACCCTAACCCTAACCCTAACCCTAACCCTAACCCTAACCCTAACCCTAACCCTAACCCTAACCTAACCCTAACCCTAACCCTAACCCTAACCCTAACCCTAACCTAACCCTAACCCTAACCCTAACCCTAACCCTAACCCTAACCCTAACCCTAACCCTAACCCTAACCCTAACCCTAACCCTAACCCTAACCTAACCTAACCCTAACCCTAACCCTAACCCTAACCCTAACCCTAACCCTAACCCTAACCCTAACCCTAACCTAACCCTAACCCTAACCCTAACCCTAACCCTAACCTAACCTAACCCTAACCCTAACCTAACCCTAACCCTAACCCTAACCCTAACCCTAACTAACCCTAACCCTAACCCTAACCCTAACCCTAACCCTAAACCCTAACCCTAACCCCTAACCCTAACCCTAACCCTAACCCTAACCCTAACCCTAACCCTAACCCTAACCCTAACCCTAACCCTAACCCTAACGCCAAGGAACGAGGGGCCTCCCCAACTTATGCACCAACCCTAACGCCAAGGAACGAGGGGCCTCCCCAACTTATGCACCAACCCTAACGCCAAGGAACGAGGGGCCTCCCCAACTTATGCACCAACCCTAACGCCAAGGAACGAGGGGCCTCCCCAACTTATGCACCAACCCTAACGCCAAGGAACGAGGGGCCTCCCCAACTTATGCACCAACCCTAACGCCAAGGAACGAGGGGCCTCCCCAACTTATGCACCAACCCTAACGCCAAGGAACGAGGGGCCTCCCCAACTTATGCACCAACCCTAACGCCAAGGAACGAGGGGCCTCCCCAACTTATGCACCAACCCTAACGCCAAGGAACGAGGGGCCTCCCCAACTTATGCACCAACCCTAACGCCAAGGAACGAGGGGCCTCCCCAACTTATGCACCAACCCTAACGCCAAGGAACGAGGGGCCTCCCCAACTTATGCACCAACCCTAACGCCAAGGAACGAGGGGCCTCCCCAACTTATGCACCAACCCTAACGCCAAGGAACGAGGGGCCTCCCCAACTTATGCACCAACCCTAACGCCAAGGAACGAGGGGCCTCCCCAACTTATGCACCAACCCTAACGCCAAGGAACGAGGGGCCTCCCCAACTTATGCACCAACCCTAACGCCAAGGAACGAGGGGCCTCCCCAACTTATGCACCAACCCTAACGCCAAGGAACGAGGGGCCTCCCCAACTTATGCACCAACCCTAACGCCAAGGAACGAGGGGCCTCCCCAACTTATGCACCAACCCTAACGCCAAGGAACGAGGGGCCTCCCCAACTTATGCACCAACCCTAACGCCAAGGAACGAGGGGCCTCCCCAACTTATGCACCAACCCTAACGCCAAGGAACGAGGGGCCTCCCCAACTTATGCACCAACCCTAACGCCAAGGAACGAGGGGCCTCCCCAACTTATGCACCAACCCTAACGCCAAGGAACGAGGGGCCTCCCCAACTTATGCACCAACCCTAACGCCAAGGAACGAGGGGCCTCCCCAACTTATGCACCAACCCTAACGCCAAGGAACGAGGGGCCTCCCCAACTTATGCACCAACCCTAACGCCAAGGAACGAGGGGCCTCCCCAACTTATGCACCAACCCTAACGCCAAGGAACGAGGGGCCTCCCCAACTTATGCACCAACCCTAACGCCAAGGAACGAGGGGCCTCCCCAACTTATGCACCAACCCTAACGCCAAGGAACGAGGGGCCTCCCCAACTTATGCACCAACCCTAACGCCAAGGAACGAGGGGCCTCCCCAACTTATGCACCAACCCTAACGCCAAGGAACGAGGGGCCTCCCCAACTTATGCACCAACCCTAACGCCAAGGAACGAGGGGCCTCCCCAACTTATGCACCAACCCTAACGCCAAGGAACGAGGGGCCTCCCCAACTTATGCACCAACCCTAACGCCAAGGAACGAGGGGCCTCCCCAACTTATGCACCAACCCTAACGCCAAGGAACGAGGGGCCTCCCCAACTTATGCACCAACCCTAACGCCAAGGAACGAGGGGCCTCCCCAACTTATGCACCAACCCTAACGCCAAGGAACGAGGGGCCTCCCCAACTTATGCACCAACCCTAACGCCAAGGAACGAGGGGCCTCCCCAACTTATGCACCAACCCTAACGCCAAGGAACGAGGGGCCTCCCCAACTTATGCACCAACCCTAACGCCAAGGAACGAGGGGCCTCCCCAACTTATGCACCAACCCTAACGCCAAGGAACGAGGGGCCTCCCCAACTTATGCACCAACCCTAACGCCAAGGAACGAGGGGCCTCCCCAACTTATGCACCAACCCTAACGCCAAGGAACGAGGGGCCTCCCCAACTTATGCACCAACCCTAACGCCAAGGAACGAGGGGCCTCCCCAACTTATGCACCAACCCTAACGCCAAGGAACGAGGGGCCTCCCCAACTTATGCACCAACCCTAACGCCAAGGAACGAGGGGCCTCCCCAACTTATGCACCAACCCTAACGCCAAGGAACGAGGGGCCTCCCCAACTTATGCACCAACCCTAACGCCAAGGAACGAGGGGCCTCCCCAACTTATGCACCAACCCTAACGCCAAGGAACGAGGGGCCTCCCCAACTTATGCACCAACCCTAACGCCAAGGAACGAGGGGCCTCCCCAACTTATGCACCAACCCTAACGCCAAGGAACGAGGGGCCTCCCCAACTTATGCACCAACCCTAACGCCAAGGAACGAGGGGCCTCCCCAACTTATGCACCAACCCTAACGCCAAGGAACGAGGGGCCTCCCCAACTTATGCACCAACCCTAACGCCAAGGAACGAGGGGCCTCCCCAACTTATGCACCAACCCTAACGCCAAGGAACGAGGGGCCTCCCCAACTTATGCACCAACCCTAACGCCAAGGAACGAGGGGCCTCCCCAACTTATGCACCAACCCTAACGCCAAGGAACGAGGGGCCTCCCCAACTTATGCACCAACCCTAACGCCAAGGAACGAGGGGCCTCCCCAACTTATGCACCAACCCTAACGCCAAGGAACGAGGGGCCTCCCCAACTTATGCACCAACCCTAACGCCAAGGAACGAGGGGCCTCCCCAACTTATGCACCAACCCTAACGCCAAGGAACGAGGGGCCTCCCCAACTTATGCACCAACCCTAACGCCAAGGAACGAGGGGCCTCCCCAACTTATGCACCAACCCTAACGCCAAGGAACGAGGGGCCTCCCCAACTTATGCACCAACCCTAACGCCAAGGAACGAGGGGCCTCCCCAACTTATGCACCAACCCTAACGCCAAGGAACGAGGGGCCTCCCCAACTTATGCACCAACCCTAACGCCAAGGAACGAGGGGCCTCCCCAACTTATGCACCAACCCTAACGCCAAGGAACGAGGGGCCTCCCCAACTTATGCACCAACCCTAACGCCAAGGAACGAGGGGCCTCCCCAACTTATGCACCAACCCTAACGCCAAGGAACGAGGGGCCTCCCCAACTTATGCACCAACCCTAACGCCAAGGAACGAGGGGCCTCCCCAACTTATGCACCAACCCTAACGCCAAGGAACGAGGGGCCTCCCCAACTTATGCACCAACCCTAACGCCAAGGAACGAGGGGCCTCCCCAACTTATGCACCAACCCTAACGCCAAGGAACGAGGGGCCTCCCCAACTTATGCACCAACCCTAACGCCAAGGAACGAGGGGCCTCCCCAACTTATGCACCAACCCTAACGCCAAGGAACGAGGGGCCTCCCCAACTTATGCACCAACCCTAACGCCAAGGAACGAGGGGCCTCCCCAACTTATGCACCAACCCTAACGCCAAGGAACGAGGGGCCTCCCCAACTTATGCACCAACCCTAACGCCAAGGAACGAGGGGCCTCCCCAACTTATGCACCAACCCTAACGCCAAGGAACGAGGGGCCTCCCCAACTTATGCACCAACCCTAACGCCAAGGAACGAGGGGCCTCCCCAACTTATGCACCAACCCTAACGCCAAGGAACGAGGGGCCTCCCCAACTTATGCACCAACCCTAACGCCAAGGAACGAGGGGCCTCCCCAACTTATGCACCAACCCTAACGCCAAGGAACGAGGGGCCTCCCCAACTTATGCACCAACCCTAACGCCAAGGAACGAGGGGCCTCCCCAACTTATGCACCAACCCTAACGCCAAGGAACGAGGGGCCTCCCCAACTTATGCACCAACCCTAACGCCAAGGAACGAGGGGCCTCCCCAACTTATGCACCAACCCTAACGCCAAGGAACGAGGGGCCTCCCCAACTTATGCACCAACCCTAACGCCAAGGAACGAGGGGCCTCCCCAACTTATGCACCAACCCTAACGCCAAGGAACGAGGGGCCTCCCCAACTTATGCACCAACCCTAACGCCAAGGAACGAGGGGCCTCCCCAACTTATGCACCAACCCTAACGCCAAGGAACGAGGGGCCTCCCCAACTTATGCACCAACCCTAACGCCAAGGAACGAGGGGCCTCCCCAACTTATGCACCAACCCTAACGCCAAGGAACGAGGGGCCTCCCCAACTTATGCACCAACCCTAACGCCAAGGAACGAGGGGCCTCCCCAACTTATGCACCAACCCTAACGCCAAGGAACGAGGGGCCTCCCCAACTTATGCACCAACCCTAACGCCAAGGAACGAGGGGCCTCCCCAACTTATGCACCAACCCTAACGCCAAGGAACGAGGGGCCTCCCCAACTTATGCACCAACCCTAACGCCAAGGAACGAGGGGCCTCCCCAACTTATGCACCAACCCTAACGCCAAGGAACGAGGGGCCTCCCCAACTTATGCACCAACCCTAACGCCAAGGAACGAGGGGCCTCCCCAACTTATGCACCAACCCTAACGCCAAGGAACGAGGGGCCTCCCCAACTTATGCACCAACCCTAACGCCAAGGAACGAGGGGCCTCCCCAACTTATGCACCAACCCTAACGCCAAGGAACGAGGGGCCTCCCCAACTTATGCACCAACCCTAACGCCAAGGAACGAGGGGCCTCCCCAACTTATGCACCAACCCTAACGCCAAGGAACGAGGGGCCTCCCCAACTTATGCACCAACCCTAACGCCAAGGAACGAGGGGCCTCCCCAACTTATGCACCAACCCTAACGCCAAGGAACGAGGGGCCTCCCCAACTTATGCACCAACCCTAACGCCAAGGAACGAGGGGCCTCCCCAACTTATGCACCAACCCTAACGCCAAGGAACGAGGGGCCTCCCCAACTTATGCACCAACCCTAACGCCAAGGAACGAGGGGCCTCCCCAACTTATGCACCAACCCTAACGCCAAGGAACGAGGGGCCTCCCCAACTTATGCACCAACCCTAACGCCAAGGAACGAGGGGCCTCCCCAACTTATGCACCAACCCTAACGCCAAGGAACGAGGGGCCTCCCCAACTTATGCACCAACCCTAACGCCAAGGAACGAGGGGCCTCCCCAACTTATGCACCAACCCTAACGCCAAGGAACGAGGGGCCTCCCCAACTTATGCACCAACCCTAACGCCAAGGAACGAGGGGCCTCCCCAACTTATGCACCAACCCTAACGCCAAGGAACGAGGGGCCTCCCCAACTTATGCACCAACCCTAACGCCAAGGAACGAGGGGCCTCCCCAACTTATGCACCAACCCTAACGCCAAGGAACGAGGGGCCTCCCCAACTTATGCACCAACCCTAACGCCAAGGAACGAGGGGCCTCCCCAACTTATGCACCAACCCTAACGCCAAGGAACGAGGGGCCTCCCCAACTTATGCACCAACCCTAACGCCAAGGAACGAGGGGCCTCCCCAACTTATGCACCAACCCTAACGCCAAGGAACGAGGGGCCTCCCCAACTTATGCACCAACCCTAACGCCAAGGAACGAGGGGCCTCCCCAACTTATGCACCAACCCTAACGCCAAGGAACGAGGGGCCTCCCCAACTTATGCACCAACCCTAACGCCAAGGAACGAGGGGCCTCCCCAACTTATGCACCAACCCTAACGCCAAGGAACGAGGGGCCTCCCCAACTTATGCACCAACCCTAACGCCAAGGAACGAGGGGCCTCCCCAACTTATGCACCAACCCTAACGCCAAGGAACGAGGGGCCTCCCCAACTTATGCACCAACCCTAACGCCAAGGAACGAGGGGCCTCCCCAACTTATGCACCAACCCTAACGCCAAGGAACGAGGGGCCTCCCCAACTTATGCACCAACCCTAACGCCAAGGAACGAGGGGCCTCCCCAACTTATGCACCAACCCTAACGCCAAGGAACGAGGGGCCTCCCCAACTTATGCACCAACCCTAACGCCAAGGAACGAGGGGCCTCCCCAACTTATGCACCAACCCTAACGCCAAGGAACGAGGGGCCTCCCCAACTTATGCACCAACCCTAACGCCAAGGAACGAGGGGCCTCCCCAACTTATGCACCAACCCTAACGCCAAGGAACGAGGGGCCTCCCCAACTTATGCACCAACCCTAACGCCAAGGAACGAGGGGCCTCCCCAACTTATGCACCAACCCTAACGCCAAGGAACGAGGGGCCTCCCCAACTTATGCACCAACCCTAACGCCAAGGAACGAGGGGCCTCCCCAACTTATGCACCAACCCTAACGCCAAGGAACGAGGGGCCTCCCCAACTTATGCACCAACCCTAACGCCAAGGAACGAGGGGCCTCCCCAACTTATGCACCAACCCTAACGCCAAGGAACGAGGGGCCTCCCCAACTTATGCACCAACCCTAACGCCAAGGAACGAGGGGCCTCCCCAACTTATGCACCAACCCTAACGCCAAGGAACGAGGGGCCTCCCCAACTTATGCACCAACCCTAACGCCAAGGAACGAGGGGCCTCCCCAACTTATGCACCAACCCTAACGCCAAGGAACGAGGGGCCTCCCCAACTTATGCACCAACCCTAACGCCAAGGAACGAGGGGCCTCCCCAACTTATGCACCAACCCTAACGCCAAGGAACGAGGGGCCTCCCCAACTTATGCACCAACCCTAACGCCAAGGAACGAGGGGCCTCCCCAACTTATGCACCAACCCTAACGCCAAGGAACGAGGGGCCTCCCCAACTTATGCACCAACCCTAACGCCAAGGAACGAGGGGCCTCCCCAACTTATGCACCAACCCTAACGCCAAGGAACGAGGGGCCTCCCCAACTTATGCACCAACCCTAACGCCAAGGAACGAGGGGCCTCCCCAACTTATGCACCAACCCTAACGCCAAGGAACGAGGGGCCTCCCCAACTTATGCACCAACCCTAACGCCAAGGAACGAGGGGCCTCCCCAACTTATGCACCAACCCTAACGCCAAGGAACGAGGGGCCTCCCCAACTTATGCACCAACCCTAACGCCAAGGAACGAGGGGCCTCCCCAACTTATGCACCAACCCTAACGCCAAGGAACGAGGGGCCTCCCCAACTTATGCACCAACCCTAACGCCAAGGAACGAGGGGCCTCCCCAACTTATGCACCAACCCTAACGCCAAGGAACGAGGGGCCTCCCCAACTTATGCACCAACCCTAACGCCAAGGAACGAGGGGCCTCCCCAACTTATGCACCAACCCTAACGCCAAGGAACGAGGGGCCTCCCCAACTTATGCACCAACCCTAACGCCAAGGAACGAGGGGCCTCCCCAACTTATGCACCAACCCTAACGCCAAGGAACGAGGGGCCTCCCCAACTTATGCACCAACCCTAACGCCAAGGAACGAGGGGCCTCCCCAACTTATGCACCAACCCTAACGCCAAGGAACGAGGGGCCTCCCCAACTTATGCACCAACCCTAACGCCAAGGAACGAGGGGCCTCCCCAACTTATGCACCAACCCTAACGCCAAGGAACGAGGGGCCTCCCCAACTTATGCACCAACCCTAACGCCAAGGAACGAGGGGCCTCCCCAACTTATGCACCAACCCTAACGCCAAGGAACGAGGGGCCTCCCCAACTTATGCACCAACCCTAACGCCAAGGAACGAGGGGCCTCCCCAACTTATGCACCAACCCTAACGCCAAGGAACGAGGGGCCTCCCCAACTTATGCACCAACCCTAACGCCAAGGAACGAGGGGCCTCCCCAACTTATGCACCAACCCTAACGCCAAGGAACGAGGGGCCTCCCCAACTTATGCACCAACCCTAACGCCAAGGAACGAGGGGCCTCCCCAACTTATGCACCAACCCTAACGCCAAGGAACGAGGGGCCTCCCCAACTTATGCACCAACCCTAACGCCAAGGAACGAGGGGCCTCCCCAACTTATGCACCAACCCTAACGCCAAGGAACGAGGGGCCTCCCCAACTTATGCACCAACCCTAACGCCAAGGAACGAGGGGCCTCCCCAACTTATGCACCAACCCTAACGCCAAGGAACGAGGGGCCTCCCCAACTTAGTCATAAAACCCTGTTTTGACCAAAACTGTATACACAAAAATTTTTTTCTTCAAAACAAACAACATTGAATATCCTGCAAGTGAGAATATAACATTACTTTCATTTAAAGAAAACCTTCAACATCAAAAAACGTGTTTTGTTTAACAACACATTCACTTTAGACCCGTCATAACATGTAAATCAAAACCACAAATGCAGTGTGCAACAGATAAGAAACAATTAAGCAACAAAAGAAACAATTTGTCAAACACCTAATAAAAAATATGGTATAAAACAAGTAACGGGTCTCTAATTATAAATGGGCTACCAATATTCAAAAAAAAAAAGGACCTTTAGCTGCTTTCACCAAATAGGCCTTCGTTAACACCGCAAGGTTTCCAGACTATTTGGATCAAGAGCCTTCACTGGCAGTTGCATAAAGCTTCCAGCAATACCGAAGACAAAAAACATATGCAATAAAAGCAATGATCAATAAAAATGTTTACACCACTTTTCAACTCTTTAAAACAACAGCAAACATAACACTTCAAGAAACTACATTTCACATTTAAATTACATGGCTATAATCCAAATATACATAACATATTCTGGGAAATTAGATGCATTTGGGTCAATGAAAAATTCTTATTACAAAGGGCAAGATAATATTTAGGGCCTACGAATGAATCAATCAAATTGGTAGAAACCCAGCAATATAATAAGTGTGAGGTGAAGTAAGAGGGAAAGTGTTCAGGATTAGTTTGATTTAAGAGTTGGAACCTCTTAAAACTTGGGGCAAGGTATGTAAAGAACTCCAGCAAGGAATTTACAGAAGAGAAATCAAGAGAGAAAGACATTGATGCTCTAGTACAATATTCCTGGCAGAGTAAAATGAAAGACAATAAAAGCAATGTGCATGGAAGAATATCATCAATAAGGAAATACAAATATCTTCAGTTGCCTTCATTGTCTTGCTAAAGAAAATTACATTGATAAGATTGCAGAAAACGTAACTGACCATCAATTACAAAAAGATTTCCTCTGCAAACACAAACTCCTACAATATTTATTTTAATTTGTAATTTAGTATGATCTTAGTGTTCAGAGCAGTTCAGAGTTTAAATACCATTTAATTGGACAGACTCTTCGTCAAAGCCTTTCGTTAACACCGCAAGGTATTCAGGGTTTTCAGGTAGAGTCTGTACAGATGGCTACATAAAAGCAAGCTTATACGAGCAATTTAACAGAAAATGAGCACAACTTGTAACATTTCTTTTAAATTCACATCTGTACACCAAAAACAATGAAAACAAAAGTGCATTCAATATCAAGCAATAAATTCAATATAAGAATTAATTACTTGAATAACATTCAATACATGCAGTGATTCAGCATCTAAAGGTTGACATACAAACTCAAGGCAATTTAAATTAATTTAGGAACCAAGTTAAATTAAATCTTATAATGGCGCACACACTTTCCCACATAAATATTCTGCACACCAAAAAGTTTCAAATCAAGTGAATGTAAAACACTTCAAACATGCAGATGTTAAAATGTTATTTAGTGATAACATACACCCGTTGAAAATAATCCCTAAAACATGTAATATACATTGTGTAAAACTGAATGAAAGGAATGTAAGATTGCAAACCACACGGGGAGTAAAGCCGAATGTAACCTGAATAAAGGTGCCGTTTAGAGGTTGGCGTAACATTCAAATTTAAAACCAATTGCATTTAAGTGGGATGGCAAACTCACTTCAACAAATGCTGTGTAGAAGTAAAAAAATTATTCTTTGGTACAGCTGAAGGGAAATAAAGACCAAATAGGGACCATAGGGTTTGGTTGAACTGCTGAACTCACACACATAAAAAAGAGGAGCAAGAACTGATCTCTGAGGAACTCCAGTTGTCAGCTGGTGAGATCTGGATGTCTTGCCTCTCTAGGTTACCTCAAAGGATCTTCCTTTGAAGATAAGAGTGAAACCAGTTGAGTGCAGTTCCAGAGATGCCATATTTGGAGAGATTGGACAGCAGGATCTGTTTGTGTCAAAGCAGAAAAGAGATCAAGCAGAATAAAGACAAATGACGATGATTTTGCTAGACCTCAGTAGGTTTTCAATGACAGAAATCTCCATAGAATGTCCTTAAAGCCGGATTGCTGACAGTGAGGAAGATTGTGCTGCGAGATAGGCAGAGAGTTTGATAAATACTACCCTTTCGAGGGCCTTGGAAAGTCAGGAGTGAGATTGGTCTGTAGTTTATGACCACTGAGAGGTCGAGTGTTGGTTTCTTGAGTAAAGGCGTTACCAGGGCTTGTTTAAATGAGGTGGGGACAGAGCCAGTGAAGGAGGCGTTTATTATGTGTGCGAGTTGAGGCAGAGATGGCCCGTAGGAGGTAGGAAGGGATCGGGTCGATGGGAAAGGTAGTAGGGGGTTGAAAAAGGAGAATTTGAGAGAGGAGTTGAGGATAGCAAGGGGTAAGAGTGAGAGATCAGAGATGCATTGAGGAGAGAATCACATGCAAGGCATTGGCAGGAGGTGGACAGAGAAGAGAAGGTTAGATGAATTTTGGATTTTGTTTGGAAAGTACTTGGTTTTGGGTGTAAATATATCAATAGAGAAGGAGTTACGATATTGATACTTTGAGAGATCAGCAGGGTCTGTAGACTTTTGCCACTTCCTCTCTGCAGCCCTTAGATTGGTCTGATGGTTGTGAAGTCTCAAAAAGCCAAGCGCAAAAGGGTGTAGCACATGCAAGCCTAGAGGTAATGGGCAGACACTGTCAAGACAGGACGTTAAGGTTGAACAGAGCTTATCAGTAGCTTCCTAAATATTGAGAGCGGAGTAAAGGGTGGTGGTGGGCATAGGGAAGAAGATTACGATGGATGGAAAGAAACCTGGTTAGGGGGAGGTAAGATTACAGGGCGTGTTACATTGAACTTTTTAAAGAAATTGTCAGAGACATCCAGGGGAGTAACTAGAATATTATTAGAGGTGCAGTTACAAGTTAGAAAAAAAGATCTAGCTGTTGTCGTCCTCTGTGGGTGGGAGGGGTGTTGTCCTTTGAAGGTCAAACGAGGAGAGGAGCCATGTAGGCTGCTTGTGGTATGTTTAGGTGGATGTTGAAGTAGCCTTGCATTACCAGTGGAGTGCCATCTTCAGGGATAGAGGACAGTAGCGTGTCGAGCGCTCTAAGAAGTTTCCCAGTTCACCTTGGGGGGAGTAGGTGACAATTGTTTTTGTCATTTGATGAATAAGTTATAGTGATTGCATGGATTCGAATGAGTTGCTGCAAGGAAAAGACAGGAGTGAAATTACAGATGTTGGAAACAAGCAAACCTGTTCCTACTCCTTGTGCTGAAGGACGAGGAGTGTGGGTGAAGTTGAAGTTGTTGGAAAGGGCTGATGGAGTAGCAGTTAAAGTTAGGGTGAAGTCTGCCTTGTTGACATGACTGGCAGTTACAGAGCCGTACACCCAGACAAACAGACTGTGCCAGGCTAGTGCAGAGTGACTGAAGATTGTGTGGTCAGGTCTCCGCTGTGTACAAGTGTGTCTACAGTGGACAGTCTGATTGTGCTGGAAACACAAGTCAGTAGTAAAACAAAACAAAATAGACTTAAGGAAAGAAATTATATGACCTATTAAAGGTGGAGGACGCCGGCTGGGACCTCGAATGGGAGCCTTATTCACTGTGAGTTTTGCTGTGGACTGCAGTGCTTACTCTGAAGTGAACACGTGTGACTCTTTAAAGTGATTTACTGCATGCACAAGTGAGGGTGTGTAATTCTGCTTCTACCCGTCGACCCTGCGAGTAGATCTCTTACTACAGTCTTTCCCATTGTCTGCTACTGCCTGTTCTGAAGGAAAGCTGCTGGAAGTCGCTGTGAGTAGATCTCTTACTACCGTCTGTCCCATTGTCTGCTGTTGCCTGTTCTGAAGGAAAGCTGCTGGAAGCCACTGTGAGAGTCTCTTACCACCTTCAGTTCCCTTGTCTGCCGCTGTCTGCCCTGAAGTGAAGCCGCTGTGAGAAAGTCTCTTACCACCTTCAGTTCCCTTGTCTGCCCTGAAGGGAAGCCGCTGTGCGTAGATCTCTTACTACAGTCTGTCCCATTGTCTGGTACTGCCTGTTTTGAAGGAAAGCTGCTGGAATACGCTGTGAGTAGGTCTCTTACCACCTTCAGTTCCCTTGTCTGCTGCTGCCTGTTCTGAAGGGAAGCCGCTGGAAGCCACTGTGCGTAGATCTCTTACTGCATTCTGTCCCATTGTCTGCTGTTGCCTGTTCTGAAGGAAAGCCGCTGGAAGCCGCTGTGCGTAGATCTCTTACTCCATTCTGTCCCATTGTCTGCTGTTGCCTGTTCTGAAGGAAAGCCGCTGGAAGCCGCTGTGCGTAGATCTCTTACTGCATTCTGTCCCATTGTCTGCTGTTGCCTGTTCTGAAGGAAAGCTGCTGGAAGCCGCTGTGAGAAAGTCTCTTACCACCTTCAGATCCCTTGTCTGCCGCTGTCTGCCCTGAAGGGAAGCTGCTGTGCGTAGATCTCTTACTATAGTCTGTCCCATTGTCTGCTGTTGCCTGTTCTGAAGGAAAGCTGCTGGAATACGCTGTGAGTAGGTCTCTTACCACCTTCAGTTCCCTTGTCTGCTGCTGCCTGTTCTGAAGGGAAGCCGCTGGAAGCCGCTGTGCGTAGATCTCTTACTGCATTCTGTCCCATTGTCTGCTGTTGCCTGTTCTGAAGGAAAGCCGCTGGAAGCCGCTGTGCGTAGATCTCTTACTCCATTCTGTCCCATTGTCTGCTGTTGCCTGTTCTGAAGGAAAGCCGCTGGAAGCCGCTGTGCGTAGATCTCTTACTGCATTCTGTCCCATTGTCTGCTGTTGCCTGTTCTGAAGGAAAGCCGCTGGAAGCCGCTGTGCGTAGATCTCTTACTCCATTCTGTCCCATTGTCTGCTGTTGCCTGTTCTGAAGGAAAGCCGCTGGAAGCCGCTGTGCGTAGATCTCTTACTGCATTCTGTCCCATTGTCTGCTGTTGCCTGTTCTGAAGGAAAGCTGCTGGAAGCCACTGTGAGAAAGTCTCTTACCACCTTCAGATCCCTTGTCTGCCGCTGTCTGCCCTGAAGGGAAGCTGCTGTGCGTAGATCTCTTACTATAGTCTGTCCCATTGTCTGCTGTTGCCTGTTCTGAAGGAAAGCTGCTGGAATACGCTGTGAGTAGGTCTCTTACCACCTTCAGTTCCCTTGTCTGCTGCTGCCTGTTCTGAAGGGAAGCCGCTGGAAGCCGCTGTGCGTAGATCTCTTACTGCATTCTGTCCCATTGTCTGCTGTTGCCTGTTCTGAAGGAAAGCCGCTGGAAGCCGCTGTGCGTAGATCTCTTACTCCATTCTGTCCCATTGTCTGCTGTTGCCTGTTCTGAAGGAAAGCCGCTGGAAGCCGCTGTGCGTAGATCTCTTACTGCATTCTGTCCCATTGTCTGCTGTTGCCTGTTCTGAAGGAAAGCTGCTGGAAGCCGCTGTGAGAAAGTCTCTTACCACCTTCAGATCCCTTGTCTGCCGCTGTCTGCCCTGAAGGGAAGCTGCTGTGCGTAGATCTCTTACTATAGTCTGTCCCATTGTCTGCTGTTGCCTGTTCTGAAGGAAAGCTGCTGGAAACCGCTGTGAGAAAGTCTCTTACCACCTTTAGGTCCCTTGTCTGCCGCTGTCTGCCCTGAAGGGAAGCCGCTAGAAGCCGCTGTGAGTAGATCTCTTACTACCGTCTGTCACATTGTCTGCTGTTGCCTGTTCTGAAGGAAAGCTGCTGGAAGCCGCTGTGAGTAGATCTCTTACTACCGTCTGTCCCATTGTCTGCTGTTGCCTGTTCTGAATGAAAGCTGCTGGAAGCTGCTGTGAGAAAGTCTCTTACCACCTTCAGTTCCCTTGTCTGCCCTGAAGGGAAGCCGCTGTGCGTAGATCTCTTACTACAGTCTGTCCCATTGTCTGCTGCTGCCTGTTCTGAAGGAAAGCTGCTGGAAACCGCTGTGAGTAGATCTCTAACTACCGTCTGTCACATTGTCTACTGTTGCCTGTTCTGAAGGAAAGCCGCTGTGAGTAGATCTCTTACT
This sequence comes from Triplophysa dalaica, assembly GCF_015846415.1. Lineage (NCBI taxonomy): Eukaryota > Metazoa > Chordata > Actinopteri > Cypriniformes > Nemacheilidae > Triplophysa > Triplophysa dalaica. Next base: position 30,293,713 of record NC_079543.1, on the reverse strand, counting down.
ACCGTCTGTCCCATTGTCTGCTGTTGCCTGTTCTGAATGAAAGCTGCTGGAAGCTGCTGTGAGAAAGTCTCTTACCACCTTCAGTTCCTTTGTCTGCCCTGAAGGGAAGCCGCTGTGCGTAGATCTCTTACTACAGTCTGTCCCATTGTCTGCTGCTGCCTGTTCTGAAGGAAAGCTGCTGGAAACCGCTGTGAGTAGATCTCTAACTACCGTCTGTCACATTGTCTACTGTTGCCTGTTCTGAAGGAAAGCCGCTGTGAGTAGATCTCTTACTACCGTCTGTCCCATTGTCTGCTGTTGCCTGTTCTGAATGAAAGCTGCTGGAAGCTGCTGTGAGAAAGTCTCTTACTACCATCTGTCCCATTGTCTGCTACTGCCTGTTCTAAGGAAAGCTGCCGGAAACCGCTGTGAGAAAGTCTCTTACCACCTTCAGTTCCCTGTCTGCGGCTGTCTGCCCTGAAAGGGAAGCCGCTGGAAGCCGCTGTTACGTAGATCTCTTACTACAGTCTGTCCCATTGTCTGCTACTGCCTGTTCTGAAGGAAAGCTGCTAGAAGCCGCTGTGAGAAAGTCTACTTGCCAGTTCCGTCCAAATAGGAACGATTGGGCCGACCCTCTGTTCTGTTACCCGCTGGGTTGTGACTGTTGCACCAAGAGCTCCCACCGCTGCTGGACAGGGGAGTACAGAGTTGGAACTCTTCCACTACGTGTTTTAGCTATTAGGATTTTAATTAAATAGAACTGATCTTTTACTACTAACCTTGTTGTCCGTCTGTGGTGTCTCTGGGTAACTCCTCCAGGTGGTACATACAAGAGGGGCTTGTCTTGGCCCGTGACACAAAGGCAACAAAAAACAGGTATTTATTCAAACATACAATTAACTCATCGTTTCCAACAAAAAGAAAACTGACATGAGAGTCATTACCAAAAAAATGTTTAAACTTGGCATCATGCTTGCAGACACATAAATGTAACTATTTAAAGGAGGCAGTTTGACTGTTTTGAGATAGAGTAATATCACATCACACTAATTGGTCCTAACCACTGACAATATCGTGGGAGGTGTGAATTAAGTTGAAAACATTAAAATACCATATTACAAAAGTAGGAATTTACTACACCTAGAATAATTACCTAATTTACCATCTTCTAAAAACAGAATAGGTTAACATCATGTAACAAAATAACAGTACTAATAAATTAATATATCTGCTACCTCCAGGAGGGATAATGTAGAGATACTCAATGGGGGTCGCGCTCCCTTATTGAGACCTACTCACAGTCAACTAAGACATGACTGTAAGACAATGCAATTATGTAAACAGTTTCACATTCAATAAATGCAATTTTACCGAATGACAACCGTATATGGAGTGGTTATTTTAACCACTAAGAATATTCACTTATGATATGGTATAAATGGAAGATGAAAGTCAAAAGTTTGTTCTCTTTACATAGCTATCTATTTAGTCGGTGCACTCAACCAAATAAACATACATCTGCATCAGTACCATTTAACACAGTTTAAAAGTTTACAAAATCATCAGGTTATTATATACAAGAAACAATGTTTCAAGTTAAAAATCAAATGTTTTCAAACACAGAACATATTAAAAATAAACAGTCCAATGGCAGCAATGACTGCCGTGACGGGATATCATTCATCTCCACACAACTATTAATCACTGATAAAATGTTACTTCAACATACAATAAAACATTTTGTCAAGCTTAATGTATGAAGTATTTAAGAGACAATGTTTAAAACATGCAAGATGCTTAACTGAATGAAGTGCGCAAGTAATAAACATATTAAAGAAATTCCACTTCTGCAATGTTCCAGACATGACACAGACGGTTATCACTAAAGAGCTCCTCACCATACCTGACACGGGTAGAAGACAATACACAGCAGTAGCGAAGCGGTTGGGTTGCACTTTTTAGAATGTATTTAGACTTTTAATGATTAAAATAATAGAAATTAGCACTAATATAAATTCTAAATACCTGGATTAGATGCATCAGGTTTGTTTGATGACGATTTACTAATGTAAACTCTGTAGGACAGAGCACGGTAACAAGTCTGACCCAGAAAAGCATAACAGGGCTCAGCATTACAAAATGGACATCTTTTAAATATCAAGCAGTGAAGGCTCAACACAGTTACAGGCAAAGAAGCAATTAACAAAACAGCTGGCAATTCTATACCGTAAAATACAATGAGTAGCTGTTCAAAACTAGGACTTAGGTGCACTAACCTTAAGTGAAGTCTCCTGCTCCAATCATAAGTGTTTGTGAAATAAAACATTAAAACAAAGTTGACTTGATTTACAAGCAGGTGTTTTAACAGGGTAATAGCTGAACAAACACCATAAAGTATTAGTTTGTCAAACATTAAGCGGATCACAACAGGCTGAAGATAAAAAAACATGATCATAACCATAGCAACAGATTTATTCCAGCATAGTTAGTTTTAATTAAACAAGCACAACAAACACATGAAGATACACAAGTTAGCATTTCTGTTACTTCAAAAACAATGGATGCAAACACCCGGAGAAAGAACAACTGAACTTATAGGAATCTGCAGGTCTGAGAATAAAGCACAAAAGACTGTACAATGTAACATGTGATTACTGGAGTACCATTTGTTTCAACAGATGTTAGGATAAAAAAGAAACTTTTGAAACAGCTCACCGGACCTGTAGAAACAACTTCCATGCTCACAGACCTGCAGTAACATCCACCATGCTCACCAGACCTGTTTGGAGTAATCTACTCTCAATACCTTACCCAATTTGTAGAAAAACCTGTCTTAGCCATCTCTCTAACCCTAACCTATAGAGATCTCTTGACCAGCCTGTAAAACCATTGTACCATTGTACCCGATCCTGTAGAAACATTACACTTAACAAACCCCACCAAACCTTGAAGAGGAAAGTTAAAAGCATCTACAGACATCAATGAAAATGTTGAATAAAGTCTGCCCATCAGAAGAGGAGATGATCACCGAGCAGCCTTAAACGGTCAAAAAAACCCATCTAATGCAAAAACGTGACTTCACTAACTACTGTGTATAAAACAGATGCATGTCACATCTGCTAAATTAATCAATGTAAAAAAGGTGTAGTAAGTTAGCAAAGTTTTACTCACATACATCAAACTAGCACTGAATAACCTCACAGTGACAAACCAAACAATCAAATGAACAAACAAATGATGCTATGGGTTTAAGTCTAAATCTAAGTCCCGCCTTCTGCAATTATCAGATATCCAATTATCAGTGGCCACATTTCAACCAATTAGCTTTCAGAAGCATGTTAGCGCTTCAGTGGAGCTACTTGTTTCAGTGGGTGGAGATAAATTAAAGACAATCATTAAAAAAATGTAACAAACAATTAATCAAAACATTTACAAGTTTATATTATAATGTTTGCCATTATCACAAATATTATGTTATAGTCACAAATCTAACTGACATCGCAAATGAATAGTAGATAGCACGGTTGCATGTGCATCACTTGACCAGGAGATGTCGCCAGCGCGCTGTGTATTCATCTGCATCAGGCTTTTTGAAACTTATACGAATGGTGCAATAGGGTTAAGAATGCGTGACTCTCTCAGATCCTGTTTCTAGTTTGTTAGGCAAAATGTAATTTTTGCTCCAAGATAAAGATTTAAAAAGGCAAATATATATATGTAGTATATATGTACATATTTAAATTATATTACACGTATGTAAAAATTACATATTTAATAGAAGTATCACGTGAACATGTATATTATGATGAACTTGCAATTATTATTATATGGACAATTGTAAACATACACAAATTATTTTCATAAAGTTTCCCTGTTATTATGGATTTATACCTTTAATTAGCCCAAATTATAATGTTATAATGCAATTATAGTTTACATTATTTTCTCCAGGGCCCGGCTTTTCAAAAGGTTTAATCCGGATAAAATTTATCCGGATTTAGTAATCCTTTTTTGCGATCGGTGATCACGTAATCCATTTTACTTTTGGAGCCAGTTTTTTAAAGCAACATCGGATTGGATCAATCTGATCCGGGTAGGAACTTTTCAGGATCACCAAATCTGGATAACCAGTGCTGGATAACCAGTGCTCAAACAGGATAGGAAATCACAATGTAGAACTATAGATATGTAAAGAGCAACAAGGAGAATAGGCTGTGTGGGGTGATTATAAGTATTTTTTTATTTGAAATGAAAACACATACATTTAAAAAAAACTAAAAACAAGAAAAAACCCACCCCATCCTCTTCCAGCAGTCCGCTCATCTGAGACCTACAACACAAACACTGTACATTGAGGATATTTATAACAAGTATCACGTATAGATATATTGAATAAAAAAAAAAGACTTAATGTCAAATACTCCACAATAATTTCAGACTTCCTCATCTGATATGGAGAGACCAGCTTGTCTGAGCGTAGCCTTTAGGAGGCGGATCTCAAGTCTGGCCTTAGTTTGCTGAAGTTTGGTCTGAACCAGTTGTTCCTCTGCCAGACGAAGCTGTGCTTCTGCCCGTTCAGTCTCTTTTTGCAGAAGTGCCTTGTAATCATCACCTTTGTTTGGTGAAGGGCACTTCAAGCCTTTCCTTTGAGATCCTGTGGCAACTACCACTTGCTCAACCAATGAGGATCCAGCTTCTTCCTCAGGAACAGAGCTGAGATTCAATATAAATACGCTCTCTTGATCAGCCTCAGGAGGAACTGGCAGATTCTCCTCCTCCTCCTCAATCCAAGGCTGCCATCCCCTACAACATCTTGAATACCATGGAGAGCTTGCGAATTCTCACCTCCAATAATGTCGAGGACCACATCTGTGTAATCTCCCCTCTTAAATGGCTTGTTGCCTGTTTGGGTTTTTGGCTTCAGCATGGTCCTTTGTTGCCCTGGCCTTAAGATTCTTCCACCGCCATTTGATTTGGTCTGTGGTCCTCCTCTGGCCAGACCCTATGGCAGTCACATTTTCTGTGATTAAAATCCAAACATCATTTTTCTTTTTGTTGGTCTCCTTATCATAAATAAAACTTCGCACTATTGTTCCATGATGGCACCGAACACCCTCTGGTAGTGCATTGGTTAAAGCAGCAGTGAGGTTACAGCTTCTTGAGTCCATGGTTCCGTTCCTTTACTATAGTGAACATTGTTCATCAATTTTAGCCCTTGGGTCCAATTGCCTCAATTTAACACAAGCCAAAACTAATCAGTTGGAATAGGTGTGTTTGAAAAGACCAACTACACAGCCATATAAATCAACCTTTCTCAGAGGATTCACAGAGAGACAGTGAAATGGCAGGTGTTGTCCACCGCCACCATCACTTTGCCAGGAGAGGATACCGTCAAAGGGTGTATGTTGAACGTACCAAGCCACTGGAGCAATACACCACAGAGGAGCTGTATGTCCGGTTTCGCTTTGGGAAGGCTGATATAGAGTACCCCGTGAACCTTCTCAGGCCAAAACTTCAACACAGAACCCAAAGGAGTCACGGTCTGTCTGTGGAAGACCAGATCCTCATTGTTCTCAGATTTTATGCATGTGGGACTTTCTATCAAGTTGTTGGTGACTATATAAGAGTGGTGAAATCAGCTGTGTGTGATGTGGTGAGAGATGTGTCAATCGCACTGGCCAGCCTGGTCAATGAATTTGTTTCTTTTCCAAAGGACAACCAGATTGCCCAGGCAAAGCACAGCTTTTTCTTTTGGGGAACATGCCCAATACTATTGGAGCAATCGACTGCACACATGTGCATATACAAGCACCTCGTGAGAATGAATGGGAGTTTATAAACAAAAAGGGGAGGCACAGCATCAATGTCCAACTTGTGTGTGATGCTGACCTCATCATCACCAACTGCGTTGTCAAGTGGCCTGGGTCTGTCCATGATGCACGCATCCTGAGGGAGAGCGCTCTATATAGAGACCTCCAAACCAACCGACCGGATGGCATAATATTAGGAGGCAGTGCCTACCCAGTCCTACCATGGCTGATGACTCCTTTTCTAACAGCAAATACACAGACGCAGGCACGCCTCAACACTGCTCATTGCAGAGCAAGATGTGCAATTGAGCGTTTAAATGGAGTTCTTAAGAGGCGCTTAGCATGCCTTAACTACCTGAGAGCGGAACCACAGAAAGCATGCAACATAACCCTTGCCTGTATTGTCCTGCACAACATCGCTACTAAGCGCAATGTTCCTCTCTGTGCTGGCAATGATGCACCTGAGCCCCTTGGAGACCCTAACCAACCTCCTGCATTCTGCCAGAAAGAGCAAACAGAACGTGCAACAAGGGACGAAATAGTTAGTCACTATTTCTGATTTGGGTTTGTTTTGGATTTCAAAAATCAGTGATTGCCATTCTTTGCATGTTTTTGGTTATTCTGTAATCATTGCATGCATCACTAATAAATATTCTAAAAACAAAAATATTTTCGAGTGTGATGAATATGTATATCAATTAGTGACAGAATAAAATGTATTGTTTTTGGTCAATTTTGACAGCTGTTTGGAGGATTATTTTATGAGGCCAAACTCTTTCTACTTTGCTGTAGGCCTATACTGAAAGGCTGAATACGTTAAAGCTTACCTAATCACTGTAGCCTGACGGATGAACAAATAAAAATAAAACCTTATGAATAAATATGATATCTTGTAAGATACTGCATGATCCAAATATAGTATTATTTTATACATTTTTAAAGTTTTCATTACATTTTGGGCATAAAATCCACGCTGAATCTATGGAAGTAAAATAGTGACTAATGTTTTTGAAGCAAAGAGACGTGCTGAAAAGCACTAACTGAAAAAAAATCCATTGTATTAACAGTTCTTGCATTTTAAGGTTCTGCAATTCAATATGGTTGTACATTTAAGCTGTGAATATTTCAAATTGAAAATTTTCGCACTCGGTTTCACTGTCTTAAAATTAAAAAATCTAAATTCACCTTTTAAATTTCATTTAAAAAATTGAACTTGTTTTTAAATACAACCTTTAATATTCGACGGATAATTTTCAGTCCATATTATTTCGATTTAAAAATTCGCTTCCACAAATTCAGCGGTTCAAATTCGGCTTGAAATTCAAAGTTTCACATCCGGGAATCCCAGGAAAAGCAATAGAGCGCCGATTCTACAAATGCATGATCTCTTCCTGCTGCCTGACCGCTTCACCAGCAGGTGGTGTAAGTCGGTTCTGACGTAGATCAAATCAAGAAATGCAGATACTCTTTATGTGTTTGCCACGGAGTCCACTCATCTGCTCGATTAAGTGAATTTAGTTGTTCTCATATGGCTTCTTATGCTTCATCAAGAAAAAAAATATTGACGTTTGTACTGGCAGCTTAGCTCACCACTATTAGCCCTAGAAAGGACATGGAGCACTGGGACAATTCTAGGTGGCCTGGAATCATTGGACTAGTCATACATTTTAATTTAATTATTTAATATTCTACCCGATCTCCTTGTACTGTCTATCTAGAGTATGAGTTTACGTTTGTATTTGGCTTGCTATTTATACCCATTCATTACTTTTTACGTGCATATGATATATTAACATTAAGTAATTTAGCAGCATTTAGCATTTTTATCCAAATTAACTTCAAAAGAGGTCAGGGAGCAATAAAGCGATATGTCATACAGAAGCAAAACAATATTGGTTAAGATGGTATGGGTAAATTACACCTGCGTATCAAATGCACGCAAATATCTGTAGCTTGCCACATGCAAACATAAAATCGTGCTATTGATAAGCACCATCTTAAGTCATCAAATAATGGTTTGAGTTTCGGGGATGAGAAAAAATGGACATATAACAGTGGTTTACTAAGCCATACTGTGTATTGAGTTTTTAAAATAAAATAAGTTAATATCATGAAGCTATTTGAATGACACATGCGATGGTATATGATTAAATGTGCCAGAAAACAATACAATAAGATTTTAAAGCATTACATTAGTTTCATAACACGATCACAATAAACTTAATGATTCAAATGAAACAGTTTATTTTGGTATAAAACTAAATAGGAAAAAAAAACAATAAATATCCATTTAAAACTGACTACAGTTGGAAATGAAAAAGTAGTGCAAACAGATATAAAAACAAGCCATGAACTATTTTATCACAACGTAAAATAATCTACAATATAAATAACCAATTAAAAGTAAAGTATTTTCTTCAAAACGTAATTGTAAAATATTTTTAAATATAGGATATAAATGCTTTAACTTAAACAAACTAATAACCACTTAGAAGAGACATATCAATGGAAATAATTATGCCTGTTTTTCATCTGAAATCTCTGAGGTCAGAACGAAAAATATAGCCAAGTATAGTCTATTAGGCTAAATGAACGAATGAATAAAAACAAACTGAAATACTGCAATAATAAAGACACCTACCTACGCATCTCATTCAGTCATCATAAGTTTAAAGAGGGTAAACTTGATCGTTTATCTGAACTGTACACATACATTTTAGACACTTTGCGATGAGGTGTACAGGTCTGTTATATCCTTATGGGTCCCAGCGGCTTCGGGTCTTAAACGTTGACAAAAGATTGTGTCCGATATGGCATTGCGTCTCTAGTAATTTAAAATGAATTTACTTTACCGAATCGACTTGAAAGACAAAAATTGAATCAGTTTAAATGTTATGGAAACAACAAATATTTGTTACACCAAAATTTCCAATACATTATTAGATTAATACCGTAATTGACATTTTTGCATTTTATTAACAGACAGCAACATTTTGGGAAACACCATCTTACAGCTGTTAGATCCATAACGCCGTGAGGTCTCTTTCTTGGCTTCGACAATACATTTCGTGTCTGTTTTGGCTCTAAAGAACGTGATGTCTATTTGTATCTGGTCAATTTTATTTGGCCTGCTCAAGAAGTTCGCTTGGCTAAAAGATCGTTTTTTCTATTTTGTATTAACAAAATAAAAACGACGAACGTTTCCACAATTCCACAACATCCAGCATTTTCTGAGAGTCGCAAATTAAAAAAAGATCATGTGAGGAAAATTAAAAGAAAGTCTGTAGAGATTGCTTCTATGTCATATAAACAGAAGCACTAGGCCTACTGAGAGAGTTGCATACGTGTTAAAGTCGGAGCAGTTATCAATGAGATGCTGGTTGAGATCTCAGTATTTGACCGCTTTAAACAGTTAAACACAATAAATGTCCTGTAAATGCTGATGATGCATAATATTTATGTGAACATGATGGGTTGAAGTAAAACATAACCTAATTCATTTTGGCCAGAACAGGAGGAGATTCATAGTCTGAGCATAATAGGCCTAGAGTGTGTTTGTGCAAACTACTGGCAGTGCAAGCGTCAGTTGAATTACTGAAAATGTTGATGATGTTTAAGAAGCTATATATGAGAACTAAATTCACTTAATCGAGCAGATGAAAGGACTCCGTGGAAAACACATAAAGAGTATCCTCATTTCTTGATTTGATCTACGTCAGAACCGACTTACACCACCTGCTGGTGAAGCGGTCAGGCAGCAGGAAGAGATCATGCATTTGTAGAATCGGCGCTCTATTGCTTTTCCTTGGATTCCCGGATGTGAAACTTTGAATTTCAAGCCGAATTTGAACCGCTGAATTTGTGGAAGCGAATTTTTAAATCGAAATAATATGAACTGAAAATTATCCGTCGAATATTAAAGGTTGTATTTAAAAACAAGTTCAATTTTTTAAATGAAATTTAAAAGGTGAATTTAGATTTTTTAATTTTTAGACAGTGAAACCGAGTGTGAAAATTTTCAATTTGAAATATTCACAGCTTAAATGTACAACCATATTGAATTGCAGAACCTTAAAATGCAAGAACTGTTAATACAATGCATTTTTTTCAGTTAGTGCTTTTCAGCACGTCTCTCTGCTTCAAAAACATTAGTCACTATTTTACTTCCATATGAATCCACCCTTCTGATGGGATCAGTTTAATCCAGATTTTTTGGATCAAAAAAGTTCTGAAATACCCAAACTAAAGGTTTTATCCGGATCAAAACCAAGATTGGATTACGTGATCTGATCTGATTATGTAATCCGTTTTTTCTTTTGAAAAACACATTTTCAAGATTTGATCCAATCCGTTATCCAAAATCCTAATGGATTACTTTTGAAAAACCGGGCCCTGGGCTTTGTCTCAATTGAACACAGTCCATTAATATAAACTATTGTTTTGCAATGTCCATCTCATTTAGGTACCACAGCATTTGCACTACAGTAACTTTATGCCACTTTACCTGTGGGGTATTCCAGAAAGCTGGTTATGTGGCATACCCGGGTGAATTTAAGGGTAGATTAGTTTATAACCAACATTTTTTGTTCTAAAGACAGAGTGAAGATGAACGTCAAGTGGGCGTAGAAACACAGATTGCGTATAATAGATATTCATTTTACAGTATTAGTGTGATTACATCTCCAGTCACACACTTTGTGACTGAGCATTCACAACTGCTTTTATGCTAATTTTATAATTTGTAACCATATAAAATAAAATAAGCTTTAAATAAAATCTCCAAATATGATCGCATTACTCTGTCCAAGAAGACAGAATTAATTATCATACATAGTGTAGTGTACTGAAAAGCATTACAAAATTTTTACAAAATGATGACAACTGCAGCAGTTTCTACGGTTAAAAGTGTCTCCATTCATAAGGCTACATCCGCAACAGCTGCAAATGAGGTTGATACAATACAAAGTCGGTTTACAGAAAACCAAATAAAGGTAGATTGTTATCATGGAAAATATAGAACATAAAACAAGCAGGTGGTCTTCCAGCACCACATCACGATGTTCATGGTAAAATCGAGAGATTACACATGTCGGAAGCGGGTTGTAATTCTCTCTGCTTTAAGAAACCTTCCGAAGTTCTGCGGATGAGAAGGAAACGCGCGCGGAGCGAAACTTTTAAAGGCAAAGTGTCCTTTCGAGTCCGGTGGTGTCGGTGGACGGATCCGTCCCGTTCTCACCGGGGCCGCTGCTGAACGCGCAGGTACAACTGCCCGAAGAAAAGAGTTTATCACACACCGGCTGCGGTACCGGCGCTCCGGACGATTACACGACGGCAGCTGCGGGACTGGATGGGAAATTACTACAGGAATTAAGTCATGCGGGAGCCAGAGAAGAGATATTATTAAAATATCATCGGGGGGTGTTCCAGAAATCAGGGTCACCATTCCGTCTGCGATACCCTGAACTCTAGTTTGAAGAGTATAGTTTGATCAATCTCACGAAAGATACCAAGAGTTTGTGCACCCACGTGCGCTCACAGAAGCATCATGGAGACATTGTCAATGGATCACAGACTTCACGAGTCATCGTGGAAATTGTTTGGAAGCTTAAACGCTACGCTCTGAATTTCGCGCTAAACTGGATGATGTCGTAAAATTGCGTGAGACGCAAGCACTTATGAATGGGGGACCCAACAAATGTAAAGAGCTTACTATATTATATTTCTTACACCACAAAACAAATATCAAATGAAAGTCATTTTATAATCAATTCAAAACTTTCTACGAAAAATAGATGATTCTTTGCTGATGAGGTATGATATGCAAAATCGTTTTCTTTTTTTTATTTAAACTATAAATCTTTAAATCTCTACTCGTGGCCTATTAGCAAAGATATTGTGTCCAGAGTATTTCAAATGTATTTAACTTTATTGTAACAAATTAAAAAACTATTACAGTATCCGAAAAGGTTAACTACAGACTTATTTTCCAGCTGGTCATAATCATAAATATAATTTTTTTAACCCGACAGTGCCATCTGCTGGACTAAAAATAGTAGTCCAGAGTAAACTGCTTCTAAAAGTCAACAATTAATAAAAGTTTATTTCCAGCCTACCAAAAGCACTCAGGTTTCAATGCAAAGCTTCATGTTTTCCGGCTGTCAGAATTTAGATTAATGAGAGGACTTCAGAGGTTTGTCATTTGCATTTGTGACAAATGACTATTTAATGTGACGGGAGGGAATATTGTAGGTATGGATGAGTTGTCAAGGGTTTCAGCACTTTATATTGATCCTGTGGTTGGTAAGGAGTGATGAGATGTTGGACTGTCTGTGTGATGAATGGCTGGAGGTTGATAAGTGACCCTGAACTGGATTTGGACAGGTTATACAAGAATGTTGTAACGGACCTGGATTTTTGGAAATATGAATGAGAATTGGCTTTATTTTTTCAATCTTGTTTTTTAATAAAAAGACTCCCAGCAATAATGTTTTATAAAAATAACAATAAATACTTTTGTGTCTATTTTTTCTGGGGGGGGTTTAGGTCTATAAAACTATGTTTGTTACAGTATACATATCAAATAACTGTGATATTCTGATACTGTCACATACTGCAAATGATATTCGTACTATTGTTTAACCACGGGATTATTCCTTTGTAATCTGTGTTTTTAATTATGTATTCAAGAATTCTTTTTCTTCCCCACTTTGTCATTGCAATGCCAACGTCCCATAATACTTACAATAAAGTCTGCCTCTCCACACTAACCAAGTAAATAGGAGGCACAAAAAGTATCACACAGGGTGCAAGGACTAGAGAAATAGCCTGATTTGACAACATATTGAGCCGTACCAATCTTTTTCAGAGCGGTTTGTCTATAAGCACATAGACGTGCATGGAGACAGTCATCAGAATATGTTTGTGGGTGGCTGGAGTCATGCCGCTCTCACACCCTGGACTCTTTTTATAAAGACGATTTGATTTTATAGGCCTTGGCCCGACTCCTAGACCACAATTATGCCTGGGCCCGGCAGGGTCCTGACGCAGACCGCTGGCATAGGCAGTCTTTATTTAGCCTCTGCCGTCTCCTGCTGTTCGCTGTGTGTTTGCCTGTGGGTGAATCTGGGCAAGGAAAAGAAAGAAAAACAAATAAGGGCAAAAGGTTTGAGTGGAGGAACGCTGTGAAGAGAGAGAGAGATGTGGATGAGACACACAAAGCCATTTATTGGTGTGGTATCTGCAGGCAGGGAGCAGGTCAGGGCTTGTCTGTATAAATTCTTCCAGGTTCGAGAATAGTGTACAGACGCTGGAGCTCTGCAGCCAAACACTTCTTGTCCTAGTAGCATAAGATAAAATTAACTCTTCAGGGCAGTCAACGTGGAAAAACATCCACAGCTTTTTCCCTTTCTGTTATGTATTAACTATTCTAAAGAGAAAACAATGTGTGGTCTTTATATGACTGACAAAGGTGAAAGGTCTTGATGCAGTCAAACACGAAAGTTGCTAATAAGGACAATGTGTTTGCCCAGGAGAAATAATGGAGTTATCTTATTTCAACTTAATTTTTATATTAAAGGGTTAGGGTTATTAAAAATAAATGTAGATTGTCGAGACAAAATAATCTGGATTTGGGTAAATTTGATGGTAACTGTTTGATTTCACATTGAGTAACTGCAATAGCGATGCTGTTGATCTTCCTAAGCATTAATCGTAAATAGGAAATAAACACACAACACATGGAATAGAAAGAAGCTGTTTCTTCACAACAGTGTTATATTCCGCAAATAAAGGTTGAAAAGGACAACCAAACAAACATATTAAGCTGCATTTTGAATTCTTCCCCAGTTGGAAGTTGAGAACAGTGTCTTGTGTTGAGCAACCGATGACGTCGCTGAAGTCATTTACAACCTATTTACACAAATAGAGGTTCGTGATTGTTCCATCTTACGTGCAGCCCACCACCAAACCATCAAACCAGAGCGCCATTGGGAAAGGCTGAATTCGTGGAGACCGTGTTGAGCGGTTAATCTTGCACAGAGAAAGACTGTGAAAGGCAGTGAGCGGGTTGAGTCTCGTAAACCTGGAAACATACAGTGTCCAACGTCTGTTTAAGCTCTTAAGAGCATATCGATGTTGGCAAAGACTAAGTATAAATCTGTTTCCATATACTTAGTGCTTTACCTTGGCTTTGGAGTTTCAAGGGGGCTAAGAAAACACGAGGAGAAAAGAAGGCCAGGGTCTTTGAAATGTATCTTCAACATTATTTGAAATATTTGGGACTCGGCTGACTGCATAATAGCTCTGATAAATGAAACTGTGAACTCTTCTATGCTTTGTTCCAAACATGAGGAAGAACTCAAACTCCATTTTGGGTGTTAAAATATATCAGAATACAACTTTTTGCGTCTTTTCGTGTAAAAAGCATGAATTATTTTTAAGGTAAATTGTCTTCTTCTATGGTCAGTTTCCTTAAGTTTGACTCAAACATATACATAGATGCCACATTCAACTGCAGAAGTCCATAGGTCCGCCATCTTGACTAAGATAAAAAAGCAGTTTTAAAGTCTAAAATATTTGGGATAATCTTATTGCAGATGAGAATGGGTAAGTTTGTGTTTCTCTATGTTTTAAATGAACACAGAGAAAGATATTGGAAAGAATGCTTGCAACCCAACAGATCTTGGCCATAGTAGGAAAAATGACAATGGTAGTCAAAAGAGCCCCAAAAAACAGTTCATACATTCTTCAAATATCTTCTTGTGATCAACACAACAAAGACGTTTATTAAGAAAGTTTTCCTACTATCGTAGTAAATAATGTCCAAGAACTGTTTGGTTACAAGCATTCTTCCAAATATCTTTGTCTGTGTTCATCAGAACAAAGACATTTTTACAGATTTGGAACAACTTGAGGGTGAGTAAATGATCGAAGAATTTTCATTTGGAACTGTTCCTTTAAATCAATATTACAGGTTTTTAATCTCTTAAAATGTTGTGTTACCTGCAGCCTTCATTCTGTTGCAATGACAATGATTTGTTTACACAACACATAACTTTTGATATTCCTACACATGTCTCAATTTGCTTTTGAGAGGTCATCGTACAGCTTTGATTGTTTCAAAATGGTCGATGACTTAGAACCTTAGACACAGCTTCTAATGAAGCATCTATGTATTTAATCTATGTGTCAAATACTGCAATGGCTATTATCTTACAGCAATAGCCCGAAGATCACAGAAATGCAAAAATATACATTAACATGAATAATAGAAGCACAAGCTTGCAATGTATAAGCAAAACTTTTGTGTTTGCTTCTGGTCTGGGATCTACAGAAGCATGGTAAGGTTCATTTGACATGAAAAATCAAGAGGCTGCATGAAAGCAAATCGGTGGTGTTGAAGTCAAAACATGGCTGGCGCTGGTGAATAATGATGTACAATTACGACGAGACCAACAACAATAATATTAATAACAACAATAATAATAATAATAGCACAATATTAATAATACGAACTATCCTCAACTTCTTTTTTAGAAATGCAAACAAGTCTCATGCTGTGCGGTGTTAAACTGAAGTCCTTCCTTTCTGATTCCAATATGCTCCAATCCAAAACCATCTACAGTTCAGCTACCACTTTCTATTGGTCAACCCAAGTATCTTTCAAAGATGTAGTCCTCAATATGGCCTCCAAACAGCTTCAACAGACAAGCTAGTTGGTGAACTGCTGTGACTTCCTTCGGCCTCCACCACATCGCTCTGATTGGGCAGAGAGGGGTGCAGGAGGGCGGAGCCTGTGGAGGCGTTGGTGCAGGGCGGTAGTATGCGGGGCGGAGAGCGTTCGCCTCCGCCTCCCCCTGCCATCATGGAGAACTGGTACGAGCCGGCGGCGCTGCTGTAGTATAAGTGATAGGGTGACGAGCTGGCCTGGAAGGGACCACCCTGACCTTGGGAGGAGCCGGCCGGGTAGGTCGGGGGTAAATATGTGTGGTAGCGGCCGGCAGGGGTCGTCATGGCTGACATACCGATGCCGATAGCGCTGGTGACAGGGGTGGGTGTGTAAGTGAACGCTCCTGTGGGGTAGGGCACCCGCGGGTCAGAGAAACGTCCATCAGGTAGTGAGGGAAGGGAGGGGAACGAGCGCTCCAGACTGACACGTGGGTCGGTAAACGCTGTCAGATCTGGACCTGGGAAAAGGCAGTGTTTTTTGTTTATATCAGAATATGTATCATATAAATTAAATATTCATCACATTATATCAGATAAAATCAACAGGAATTAAAGGTGATAACATGTCATGAGGTTTCTATTTTAAAGCTGTAGAGACTTCTTGGGAGACAGAAAAATGGCCATCTGGAGACGCAAAAAAAACCTTGAGACCATAGAGAGATCTTATTTTGGGAGTATTCTTTTTCTTTGACCAACCAAATCCATTGCGCTACATCTGGACTTGAATTAAATCTATAGATTTTCCATTAAAATGATTTAGACTTCATATAATACCATGGTATTCTTCAAAGAACCGTGTGAAAACCATGGTATATAAATGCAGATAATATATTCTATGTTAATATCCAATATAATCACTTTATCACTTGCAAAAAGTACAACGGTAATACTGTATTTTAGAGAAAAGTAACACTTACAGTGTATAGCGTTGCGACTGGGTGATATGGGTGTTGTGGGATGAACCGTTGGGGTGGAGATGGGACCCAGGTAAGGGTACGATTGCTCATAAGACCAGGATGGAGAGGATTGCATCTGTCTTGAATCTAGAAAGAGAACATTTATATTTAATAAATTACATCACACAATAAACACGCAAATGTACAAAAAATGCAAAACAAACTTTTGCGTCCACAAACTCACACATAAACATCCAGCCGTAATACACTTAACAAAAGTTTACAACTCTAAAAATTAAGTCATGTACCAGAGTATCAGACCTTACTGCAAATGTTTGCTCAATAACTGATTTTTATACATTTGAACAAAAAAAGGTTTACAGATAGCAGCTTAAAACACACCTGCCTTTAAAATCTCATTACATTGGATATAAAATAAAAGGGGGGGAAAAAGACATAACCAGAAGTAACCAGTAGAAACTTAATCTGTGACTCATGAAGATCAAGAACATTTTCATTTATGTGTCTCGTCTGCACATTTGTACTCGCTGGTTAAACTATTCAGTCAAACATGAGGACACTGAATAATGGAGTAAAGAGTGTGGGTGGAGAAATATTCTCAGAATGAGTTTGCCTGTTTTTTTTCTTTCCCTACGGTCTAATAAACGCTCGCTGATAGCCTACAGACTTCCAGACAGAAGAGTGAGGCGGGCCATCACAGAGGAAGCAAATTACGCACAGCGGCCAAAGAGCGTGTGGGCCGTTTCAAGTGATGCCAGACCGTGGCCTGCTACCAGACCCCCTGAGAGCCCCCGCTTCTCCTGCCTCCCCGAGCTGGAGGCTTGTGATCTGGGGCAGGAGTCACACATGGATGGGTGGGTGGCTGGAGGTGGATTCCAGCATCCGGGGTCAATAAATTCTTGCTCAGACACAAAGTCACCGAATGTAGGACTAACACAAATGTTCATAATGAAACAGTTAACTGTTAGCGATCAAATAGCTCAGGAGATTTCATTAGTTCTTCGTTTTTTTTATTTAAGGGGTCTAATTGCTTAGGAGAAATGAAAAGCGAAACAAATGAGTAAAACATCACATGAACAATCTGGGGGTGTAAATGAATGTAGATTGTAGAGGTGAAATCATCTGGATTTGAGTAAATGTGATGAGAAATGTTTGAGATCTTCACTAATATTGACTTTTGATTGCAGACGAGACAAATGTGATCTCAGTTTGACACAATGTTGACATCTCTTCTCAAACTCTCATCACCGACACATTTCTGACTCTTTTTTCAGGAGAAATATCTGAGACACACATTTAATCTTGTTAATGTCTTGAGATATTAAAGAGATCTGTCATTTTTCTTGCCTGTGAGATATCAAGTCTTTTGGAAGTAGATTTGAAAAACCTTTTTTGAAAATAATACACTGTCATTCTCTGGGATTTTGAATTACTGGAACGATCAAAGTTGCGTTATCAGTTCAGTGAATTTTCCAGTTTTATGGTTTATTTTTTCCCTAAAAATCTCTCAAAGATATCTGCAGACATTTGATACATCTGCCTGTAACTTATTTAAAGTCACAGAGGTTTAATGTTATAGTGGAGGTTGTGAAACATCTACAGCAAGTGTTACGTTTCATTGGAAGCCGCTGCCAAAAATCGTTTTTCAAACATATTTCTGTCCCAACTTCCTCTTTGTGTGTGGTTAGTGTCAAACCTACACGCTGCAAATGCAAACTTCTTTAAATTCAGAAGCTTCCTCAAATTTGCACGCACTGTGACACACAGAGAGCCTGTGCAAACACACAAACAAACGGACACGGCCGCCCCAGCTGCTCACCATTTTCTGCAGTATGGAAAGAGAAGTAGCGAGTAATGAGAACGAAAGAGAAAACGCTCTCGAATGACTTAATAACGGTTTCCGTTGGACGCGCTCCCGCTGCTATTTCTGGCTGCTGGATCAGAGGAAGCAGGCGGCAGGAAACATTCGGATCGGTCCAAACCACTCACTTCATCATTCAGCTCAATGCTAGTGGAACACTATATTGCTCATATGTTGCTCTTTTCTTGCTCTTCGTGATTTTAATAGAATTTTGATACTAACTTCTTAAACCAGCTTGGATCAGAATGGATATAATTCATTTGGCCTGATTTTTTGTACTGTTTTATAAACGATGTGCTCTTTTTTTTTAAATGAAATTGTTTTATGTCTATCAACAAAATGAAGCTCTGTTTAATTTGCTAGTGTTTTAAATTAGGGATTTTCACAGAAACCTGCTTCCTGTCAAATGAATCTCACTTCCTTTATTTTGCGCTCTGCTTCCTCCCAATGCACACATGCAAGGTGTACACTCTCAATATCCTTCTGTCTGTCTCCCTCTCTCTCTCACACACAACATACACACGGACACACAACACACACACCTTGCTCTCATCTGCACGCGTGAAGAGGAATCGAAACTCTGAGGATCTCAATATTTCAGAGGTGGAGCTCCTTGTTTTCAGGCTGGGAAATGGCTGAAAGCAGAAGTGCTGCGAGCTGAACTCTGATGTCCCGTCAGTGCATTTCTCAGAAGATCAGCCCGATATAAATATATGAAGAAAATTCTAAACAAATCTGAAGAGCAGTTGGGACGGATTGTGTTATTGTGAAACTATTATTGTCTATGAGAAATGACTGAATGTTTAGGTTGTGCATTTTTGCTTAAATTACAAAGACATATTTTGGATCTACACTTTCCATTCCAGTGTGTTTGTGTGTGTGAGAGAGAGTATGAGAGAGAATATATGTGTGTTTGCGTGTGTGTGTATCTGTGTGGGTAAGTGTGTGTGTGCATGTGTGTGTTTATGTGAGTGTTTATGTGAGTCAGTGTTTGTGTATGTGTGAGTAACCGCCAGCGTGACTGTGTCGCTTTGTGCTGCTAGTCTCTTGCTACGAGGTGGTCAGAAGGCGTTCCTAACTTAGGTTGCTCTAGTAACATTTATAACCAAACCCTGCAGTAACTGATGAGAGACGGCTGACGGGAGCTCCACTGCTTTACTCCTATTGGTAGTCGCTCCCTAAAGTCGCTCTTCATTTGCATAAAGTTGAGCAAATCTCAACTTTGTCGCATTGATAATCACGCTAACTTTCTGTCACCAACGGTCACTGTCACCGGCTCTCCATTGAAATGAATGACATTGCCTCGCTTTGACATGTAGCTGGCAGTCTGAACGGGGGGTAAGAGTGTGGGTGTGTGTGTGTAGGCGTGTGTATCAGTAAGAGAGTGTGTGCATGTGTGTGTCTGTGTGTGCCAGAGAGTGTGTATGCATTTGTTTGAGTTAGTGTATCGGTGTGATAGTGCATGTGCATTTGTGTGTGAGAAAGTTTGTGTGTATCTGTATGAGCGTGTAAATGTGTAAGTCTGTCTGTGTGTGGTTGTGGCGACACGCTCTGGCATGCTCGTCTAAGCTCCAATCAAAGGTGGCCTTGTTCTCTGTATTTGTTATGTCTGAACGGCCGATGATGTGTGATGTGTCCCCACTTCCCCCCGTCACCTGCCAGGAACAAGCAGAACCAATAACAAAGTGCCATACACACTAACACACACACTTTCACTATCCCTAAACTAGTGAAAAGCACTGGAAAAGAATCCCAAGTGAGTCCATATGCCTCAAACAGTGTTAACACACCAGCCTCCATGTATTCCATACTTAACAAAACATTTCTGTGACGTTTAGAAAGGAAGTTAAAAAAGGACAAAGGCCTAACGCAGGCCCGCCCTGCACCTGTATTGCTCTCTGATATAGATATAATATCAAATATGGAGACTTTCTGGTCTAACTCACCGGGAATCTGGCTGTGGGTGGGGCTGCTGAACGAGGGTGTGTTGAGGGGTGGGCGTGGGTTGTGGGCAGGGCCATGGTGAGGACTGCAGCGCATGGCACTTCGCCTCAGCTGCTCAGAGAAAGCTAACGCGCCTGGTTTTACACCTTCATCCGGCTTCTGGCGGTGTCCTGGACACACACATACACACAGAACGGAGATGAGAGAAAGCGGTTGTGTTGCCTACGGTCCATTAACAAATTCAAAACACACATACACACTAAAAAAAAACATTTATCATAATATACTCTCATTCCAAAAAATCCACACACACACACACTTCTGCATATGAGAAACTGGAGATCCCACTAATGCTGCTGAATAAGGTGAGAGGAAAGAGAGAATGGAAAAGGAGAATACATTGAGGAGAGAATAAGAGGAGAAGAACAAAGAATGAGATGAGATGAGGAGAGGAGAGAAGAGAGCAGATAACGAGACGATAGGAGATTAGATTAAAAGAAGAAGAGTAGAAAAAAAGAAAAGAAGATAAATATACAGCAGAGAATAAAACAAGAAGAGAAGGAGAAGAGCAGAATATGAGACAGTAGAAGAATGAGAGGAGAGCACAAGAGAGCAATAAGTTAAACATGAGGTGATTGAGAGGAGAGTAGAGAAGATTAAAGCAGCAGAGAACAGGACGTGAGAAGAATAAGAGCCGAGGATGAAACATGATGAGAATAAGAAGAGCAGAGAATGAGACATAAGGAGAATGATATATGAGCCAAGGATTAGACATGATGAGAAGGAGAAGAGTAGAGGATTTGACACAAGGAGAATGGAGAGGAAAGAATGAGACAGGATGAGAAGGAGAAGACCAGAGAATGAGACACAAGACATGATGAGAAGGAGAAGAGCAGAGAATGAGACATGATGAGAAGGAGAAGAGCAGAGAATGAGACATGATGAGAAGGAGAAGAGCAGAGAATGAGACACGAGACATGATGAGAAGGAGAAGAGCAGAGAATGAGAAATGATGAGAAGAAAAAGAGTAGATGATGAGAAGGAAAAGAGTAGATGATGAGACACGAGGAGAATGAGAGGAGAGGAGATTGAAAGCACCTTAATTGAGGCACAGTATTTTTAGACACACAAAGAGACTTATCAAAATATAAGCCAATTATTTAAAACATACAAAAATATGTTTATATATATATATATATATATATATCAACTTCATTAACTGTGGGGAGAACCTCATTTATCCCCCAAAATATCGACAAACACTTCTACACGGTTTACCAACTATTAACTCATCTATCCTCAGACGAGCTGCCACCAGTCCCATAAACATGTTAAACAATTTCAAAGAACCTAGCCCTGGCAATTTATTTTGCCTAGATTTCCAAATTTAATGTTTTTCTGTACCAGACAAAACATTCTTTAAGGTCAACATATTGTTCCTACTTGCTGAAAATGTTGGACACTATATAAATATTTCCGACAAGAAAGCTTCACCAATGCAATAAACCATAAGGAAAAAGAAAGAAGAGATCATTTAGCTGAGAAAATTGTACAAATAAATAAAAATCTGTTTCAACTTCCAATATCTGTTCATGGCTATGGCACCATGTAGAATCCTCCATTGGAGGTCACCTGTCCATTTGTCAATTGGTCGTTTGTATAGGGATCGCAAACAGCCTCAAGGGGAATAATTCGTTTCTAAAAAATAAGTCCATCTTGTTTTTGGAATTCCACTCAGAAAATGACCATTAAATGACTTGGGCAGGAAATGACACAGGAAATATAAAGGGTTTTTCTTGTTACATCTTCAAACTCATCCAACTAAGGGGTTTTTAATGACAGAAGACACATTTCATCACCTTCCCACTCCCCATAGCAATATTTATCTTTAATGAGGGAAACACATAAGGAACTCCCTTTCTACATTGATTTATTTTCTATGTATCATCTAAGAAAGTTGTATAGTCAACATCTGATGAACATGAAATAGTAAACACTTTCCATGCCTCCATTTTAGCTTGTAAAATGATGTAATATCCACTCGATCATCATCTTGGAGTTGCATTAGGAACATATGTTTGTCCAGTCCCATACCTCCTGCCCGCCTAAGGAGAACAACAGCAGTTTCCATCCTAGATGCATTAGTGTGATACAACAGTCTTTGATCAGTTGGCAAACGGAAGGTCATTATTCTGGATTTTATATCCACCAGTCCTTGACCTCCTTCTTGAACTGGAAGGAACAAAGCAGCAGAGAGAATCCAGTGTTGCCCCGACCAGAAAAAACTCAGAAGCTTTCTTTGAATTTCTTCTAGAAGTCCAGCACCTGCTGTAGCACCATTAGCTTATGGCAAAGAGTAGAAGCAACCAAATAGTTTCCATCTAGACAACTTTATGCACACCTTCTCTACTGTATCATACCAATATAACTTTTGAGAAGTGTCAGACCCCCACAATTGAATTCCTTCTCTGCCCCACCTGAGATACCATGGCAATTAAAAAATGGCAAAAAAGCTTCACTTTGTTCTAATTTACTTTGTCTAATGAAGCTTTTTCATAACAATCAAGAACTTCAAACAACATGTTAATATATTAACTATGGTTAACAAAGACTGCAATATCATCAGCATAGGCATATTTTTGAGAGAAAATAAAAACCTGACACACGAAAACCTTACAATTTTTCTCAAAGTTTAAAAAGTAATGGTTCAATTGCTAAACTGTACAATTGCCCAGAGAGTGAACAGCCTTTCCTTATCCCTCTTAAAATAGGAAAAGGTAGGCTCAAACCACTCCCCACATTAACCATTCAAGCTTCATTAGTATATAATAACTGTACCATTTTTACAAAAGTGTCAGCAAAAACTTGTAACACATTAGAAGATAATCATGGTAAGCACGATCAAAAGCTTTCTCTTGGTCCAATGAGACTAAACCAACATTAATATGTAAAACTCTACATATATCCTTTACATATATACATGTATGACCTCTTAGGAACACAATATGTTCGATCCCTATATAAAGTCAGCTCTAAATATATTTTTAGTCTGTTTGACAAACATTTTGAAAAAATTGTATATTCAGTTGTAAGAAGTGCAACAGGAGGCCAATTCTTTAAAAGAGTTAGATGCCTTTTTTGGCAATAATGATAAAATAGCATATTGACACAAAATAGGCAAAACACCATCTTTTATACATTAACAAGAAACATTGAAAAGGTCATTGCCTATACAACTCCAGAAGCTTAAAAAACAAGACAAAAAATTAGCTGGCAGTCCATCCAGTCCAGGGGATCGTCCTATATTAGGGTTTCCAACAGCAGCAGTAAATTATTTTAATGTTATATCTACATCTAAGGTAGTTTAAGAAATTACCATCCGACTGAGGAAGACCTTGAAAAAGCTGCATCATATAATCATTATCAAAGTTCTCTGCAGCACAGAGATTAGAGTAAAAGTCCACTGCATGTTTCCTCATTTCCAAAGCATTAGAGGTTTCCCTCCCATTAAGAAGCTTAAGACAAGGCATGTGTCTCTATTGAGCAACTCTACTTTAAAAGAAAAAGGTGGATCGTCCATCTCTGCCAAAGATAGGAAACGAGACCTGACCAGACCTCCTTTCACCCTCTCATTCAAAGCAAGACTCAATTCTCTCTTCTCTTCTTTTCATTTCTTTTAAATTATTATATAAAGTAGAGTCATGTGTTTCCAACAGCTGTGGTTCTATTAAGTTCATTTGTTTTTCTAGAGTCTCAATCACATTTTTTATTCGATTACTGTAATTAACTGTATACTGCTGACAAAACATTTGTATTAGAATTGTTCCTATATCCAACAACTGCTTCAAATTTTAAAACTAGTTTTTCTCTCCAATATTCACAAAAGAATTAATGATAAAAAAAGCATTATCCTGCAGCACCTTAACATTGAAATGCAAATGTGAAGACTTCTTGGGTAACACAGACATTACAATTGTCATAGAGATCAAAGGATGATCTGAAAATCCTATTGGACAAATACAGCAATCTGTTCCTTGATTACTGAAACATTTTGACACATATAAATCTGTCCCAGCAGCCAGCATAGACCCTGTTGTTAAAAGTCTTAACCCACATATAGTGTCCATCATCTGGATATTTAATTTTCTACATATCTAATCGTTTAAAATCCTTTGGCAATTTAGACAATGGAAATCAGTTCGCTCTGAATTACCATCATCACACGGAGAATCTTCCTGAAATTCAAGATCATCAGACATCACATCTTCCATTTCCTCATTATTTACATCATAGCATAATTCTTCTTGACTTACATCTTTTAAATCTTCCTTATTTTCCATCTTCTTATCACCACTGGTACTAGGAACTTCTTCATCATTTTTGGACACAGACACTGAACCGTTTACACTAACACAGGATGCCACATTAACTGTAGCATCTGCATCAGCACAAACACCATTAGAAACTGAAGAATCAGACTTGATATTATCAGTCTCATCATCAGCAGATAACACAGCGTCAGCATTGACAACACTCACCTCAACAGGTGGAACAACGTCATATTGAGTGGCCTCAGCCAAATCCTTGACGTTGTCTGAAGCCTCGACACTTGATGCTGCTACATTCACTGCACCTGTTCTCATATGCGGACACGCAAAACGCTTATGTCCAATGTTTTCTTATTCAAAACAACGTACATTAATGGTGGTGGCAAACACTGTATATGATCCTCCCTCATGTTACACTCAAAAGTTTATGTCCAACGTATTATCATTAGAATACAAAATCAAAAACACTTGCCTCCTAAAGGATACAACATGTTTCAATGAATGATGTTTACAGCCATAGCTTTAAAAGGGCTAACAACCTTTCCAAATCGTGGTAATTCACGCTGTACATCTTCATCAGATACAACATTTGAAATCGTAACTTTGTAGACGGCGCGTAAAGCGAGAAAGTTGTACGAAAGCATCATTAATAAGGATACCACTCACTATTGAATGATTTACTAAATTCTGCTCTTTCAAGAAAACCACAACAGCCTTATTTATAAATTAAGCGAATGAAATGTTTTCATGACCAATTTGATCCCCAACCCAGACAAGCATATCTTCCACGGTGGCATTGTCTTCAGGAACACACCTGAAACCATTATGAAGTGATTATGATGGTGTGTCGGCGAAAGACGCCGTCCTACCACACAGCCCCAAAACAATGTTCTTTAAAATGTACATTTTCAAAATCATGCAACTTTAGAGGAAAAAAGTAAAAGGAGGGGAAAAACCAACCACGCAACAGCTCTCACAAACACCATTCTCACCTGACTACTAGCATGCACCAGAGTGAGAGAGGAGAGAATGAGAGAAGAACCAAGGATTAGACATGATGAGAATGAGAGAAGAGCCAAGGATGAGACAACATGAGAGTGAGAAGAGCGGAGGATGAGACATGATGAGAATGAGAGAAGAGCCAAGGATGAGACAAAATGAGGATGAGACATGATGAGAATGAGAAGAGTGGAGGATGAGACATGATGAGAATGAGAAGAATGAGCAGAGGAGAGGATCAAACATGATAAGAATGAGAAGAGCAGAGGATAAGACATGATGAGAATGAGAAGAGAGCAGTAAATGAGAAATTAGGAGGATGTGAGTAGAGCAGAGTATAATATGAGGTGAAGGATAATAGCAGAATATGAGACATGAGGAGAATGACAAGAGTAGAGGATGAGACAAAAGATGGATGATGGAGAGGAGCAAATGATAAGACATCATGAGAATGAGAAGAGCAGAGGATGAGAAATGATGAAAATGAGAAGGGCAGGGGTGAAAGAAATGATGAAAAGGAGAAGAGCAGAGTATGAGACAAAATGAGAATGAGAAGAGCGGAGGATGAGACGTGATGAGAATTAGAAGAATGAGCAGAGGATAAAAAAATGATAAGAATCAGAAGAGCAGAGGATAAGACATGATGAGAATGAGAAGAGAGCAGTAAATGAGAAATGAGGAGGATTTGAGGAAGGCAGAGAATAATAACATTTACATTTTACATTTAGTCATTTAGCAGACACTTTTATCCAAAGCGACTTTTGGACACTTGGGACAGCATAAGTACAACAAAAGCATAAGTGCAATCAAAAGACTGGTCTCATATAACCTGACACAGTATACAGAGCTAAATTGATTCTTAAGCTGCAACAAACTGCTTCTCCCACGAACTGGGCTTAGAACAACTGTTTAAATACTTTAGCTGGCGTTGGACACGCCTTCCAATATCTCCCAATAACACGCAAAACAAACACAAACTAACAGCATGTGACTCAGCGGACGCACACAATGGAAACGAAACTGCGTTAAGCCTGGCTCAGACTATAGGATTCTCGGCCAGATTTTAGCCGGATTTCCCCTCCCGAGAATCTTTGAAGAAATCGGGCCTAGAACCGCGATCGGGCCCGAGAATCGGCCCAGATTATCACGTAATGTGAGGCGTTCACAGATCGAATCTTACACCTCCCGATCTGCTCCGAGATAAATCTTAGCCGCCCCGATCATATCAAACATGTTTGTTATTTAGGATTTTAAATCGGGCTGATGACGTTGGTACTTTCGTTACAGCCAATGAGAGACACATCGACAAGTGACGGAGGTAAAGCTTCTGCAAGGGTACGTTGTACAGCGGAGATGGAGGATCGTCTTTATAATGTATTCTTTAAAAACATACCACAACCGCACAGATAAGAAGAAGAGCTGGGGAGAAGTCACGTCGGTTTTAAATGTACCGCGTAAATTAACTGCTAACGCGCTGCTTGTAGTTTCGGTCAACAGATTGTTATTTAACTATATGCGCACATATAACATGCGTTTATGTGTTTGTTTTTATCTTATAATCACATTGGCATTCATCTTAGGTCGGCAGCGACAATTGTTTTCTTCCGTTATTTAGTAACATTAAACTTAAGCGGCTTGCCTAAAGCACAGTTATAAGTTCAGCCCTAGCAAAAAAGCATTATAGCATCACCTGCTTAAAATACGTCTCCGCGGCTTTGGACTGACAGACAGAGAATCATTCAGAGCGCGACAAAGACACAACATTACAGGATTGAATGTTACACACCTTGCTACAGTTTTGCTACAGTAACGTATAAATCACTTGCTTTTGAATTGCTACCGAAACATCTGCTTTTTACTGCGGATAAGCCGTAGAACAGTTAAACCGGTACAGTTACACACTCAAGACCTGTTGCATAACCGCTGCATTTCCTTCATCTAATGTGGAAATACACTTTTTTCAACCTTCCAATTAAACTTTCTAAAGCTGTTTTTTGCACTTGTTACCTTTTGTCGTATTTATAAAACACAACTTTACCGCCAACGTTTTCTTCTCTGGACATTGAACATTTCACATTCATAAATGCAAGTTTACAAAGGGGAAACCTATTTTTGTAGTGCTTGAAAAGGAGATTAAAATGTAGATTTTACATAAGAGAATCTGGCTAGATTCTCCTTATGTGTGAGCTGCAACCAGAATTTAAAATCTGTCAGGATTTAAAAACTCCTGTAGTCTGAGCCAGGCTTTAGACTCAATAAGACACTTATTAAATTGCAGTTGCGAGTTTAAGTTGATTCTTAAGCTGCAAAAAACTGCCTCGATGAGAATAGCCCATCTTATAATGAGACATGAGACATGCTGAGAATGAGAGGAGAGAATGAGACATGCTGAGAATGAGAGGAGAGAATAAGACATGCTGAGAATAAGAGGAGAGATTGAGACATGCTGAGAATGAGAGGAGAGAATGAAACATGCTGAGAATGATTGAGACATGCTGAGAATAAGAGGAGAGAATGAGACATGCTGAGAATGAGAGGAGAGATTGAGACATGCTGAGAATAAGAGGAGAGAATGAGACATGCTGAGAATAAGAGGAGAGAATGAGACATGCTGAGAATAAGAGGAGAGAATGAGACATGCTGAGAATAAGAGGAGAGAATGAGACATGCTGAGAATGAGAGGAGAGAATGAGACATGCTGAGAATAAAAGGAGAGAATGAAACATGCTGAGAATAAGAGGAGAGAATGAGACATGCTGAGAATGAGAGGAGAGAATGAGACATGCTGAGAATGAGAGGAGAGAATGAGACATGCTGGGAATGAGAGGAGAGATTGAGACATGCTGAGAATATGCTGAGAATAAGAGGAGAGAATAAGACATGCTGAGAATAAGAGGATAGAATGAGACATGCTGAGAATGAGAGGAGAGATTGAGACATGCTGAGAATAAGAGGAGAGAATAAGACATGCTGAGAATGAGAGGAGAGAATGAGACATGCTGGGAATGAGAGGAGAGATTGAGACATGCTGAGAATAAGAGGAGAGATTGAGACATGCTGAGAATGAGAGGAGAGATTGAGACATGCTGAGAATGAGAGGAGAGAATAAGACATGCTGAGAATAAGAGGAGAGAATGAGACATTCTGAGAATAAGAGGAGAGAATGAGACATGCTGAGAATAAGAGGAGAGAATGAGACATGCTGAGAATGAGAGGAGAGAATGAGACATGCTGAGAATGAGAGGAGAGATTGAGACATGCTGAGAATAAGAGGAGAGAATGAGACATGCTGAGAATAAGAGGAGAGATTGAGACATGCTGAGAATGAGAGGAGAGATTGAGACATGCTGAGAATAAGAGGAGAGATTGAGACATGCTGAGAATGAGAGGAGAGATTGAGACATGCTGAGAATAAGAGGAGAGATTGAGACATGCTGAGAATAAGAGGAGAGAATGAGACATGCTGAGAATAAGAGGAGAGATTGAGACATGCTGAGAATGAGAGGAGAGATTGAGACATGCTGAGAATAAGAGGAGAGATTGAGACATGCTGAGAATAAGAGGAGAGAATGAGACATGCTGAGAATAAGAGGAGAGATTGAGACATGCTGAGAATGAGAGGAGAGAATGAGACATGCTGAGAATGAGAGGAGAGCAGATGATTTTTTGTTGATAGGTTGAAGTTTGTAAAAGTCTTTATGATGAGGTGACACTGCTCCAGCAAGGGGAGCTTCAGTGTTTTTGTGATTGTGTGTGGATGTGGATGTTACACAGGAGGATGTCAGATGCTGTTTTTGACTCTGTCTGCATTCACAGTAAACGGAGACGCATGTGTGTGTGTGTGTGTCACTCTGACCTCACACATTGAGAGCTTTCAAGCACGGCGGATTAATGATCACAGGCGATGAGAGGAAAAGCAAACGCCGCCCACAGCTGTGCAAAGCCGTCAGCCGCACTCATGCAGACGCACTCGTCTGCGCACGCGAGGAGAGGAAGTCCCGCTGAAATCAGAGAGCGCGTCTAAAAGCTTTGAACACCGGGCCAGACAGATTTTGAATATGTGGGGTGGCGCCGCCAGACAGATTCCCGACCGGAATAACGGACCAACAGGGAATAGCCGTTCCACGACCACCAGCACGAGAGCACAGCGTGATATGAGCACATATAAAGTCACACCAAAAAACAACAACACACTCACACAGACAGAACAAACTGTCTGTAAAATGAAAAAAAAATGTGTCAGGACTCACGCCGTGGCTCCCGGGGCCCGTCCACCGTGATCTTTATTGCTCTTTGATAGGTCGCCACCTGCGGCGGGTTCGTGAAGACGGTGATGGTGAGAGTGAAACTCTTTCCTGTGGACACACAAACACACACACAGATTAGAAAATGCATGCAAGACATTTGTTGAACATATTTAGTAGATGGATTTAGGATAAATTTATAACACATCTGCAAGGCATTAAAATCTGTGTATTTATGGATGAGGATATCATGGCAGATGTTTTGACGTATGGGTGTCAGATCTACACTGACATGACTGCTTGTACTCAAGTAAAAAATGAAACCACAAATCGTTGGGATTTAAAGTTGCTTTTGTTGTGTCTTCAAACACATGGTGTCAGGACAGCAAAGACACGAGCTATGTGAGTGTCCCCAAATAATCACAGGATGAGCCAGATGACCTCAGAGAGAGTCTGAAATAATACTGAGAGATATCAGACGCAGTATACACTCTTCATAAATGACTTCATATACAGACGGTCTTAAATTCAGAAGACACACACACACATGTAAACACCAACATACACTTTAAAAATAAAAAGCAAGAGACATGGTGTCTGTTCAATAGGTTGTTCTGTTCTAAAGGGACAGTTCACCCAAAAAGTCATCATTTCCTCACCCCAAGGTTGTTCCTAACCTGTGTATATACCGTTGATTTTTTTTGTGCTGAACACAAAAGAAGATATTTTGAAGAATGTCAGTTCACAAAACAGATCTCACCCGCCATTAACTGCCATAGTAGGGAAAATAAATACTATGGCAGCATATGGGGGATGAGATCTACTTGGTTACTGACATTCTTCAAAATTTCTCCTTTAAATTCAGTAGAACAAAAAATACTGGATATACACAGGTTTGGAACAATCTCAGGGTGAGTAAATGATGAGAACATTTTCATTTCTGGGTGAACTATATATCCCTTTAAAGACTTTTTACATTGTCATTCATTTCAAACAGCCTCATTATCATGTCAAATGAAATGTTGCATCCATCAGAACTAAAACGACTTGAACAGACTTCGTCATCTTCGTTTTAAAAAACACAAAAAATACCTTTCCCAGGGATGACTGCAAACACACTAAATCCACACAAGAGATGGAACCCGAGCAAACGCACCTTACCGATGCCAGGTGCTTTTCTGAGCTTAGTAGGCGTGACATCACCCATATACTTCAGTCTGAAAAGATCTTGATACTAATATCATTGCTAAATATTAAATACTACTATTTTTAAATAGTTAATATAAAAATAATATTGTGTATTTCCTATAGAACAGCAAGTATTGTAACTATTTTGTGAATCATGGTATTTTCAGAAATGTCTTTAAGACCGCAAAAATACCACACTATAATATATGTATCTGTGACACACACACACAACTGTTTGGAAAGACACACACATACGCACATGCGGGCACACACACACACACATATATACAAACATAGTAAAGTAACACACACACACCCCCACACACACTCACTGAGTGGTTAACTGTCTGGATTAGAGACGTTCTGTCTTCAGAAGATACTCGCTGTCCAAACAACCAGGAAGTGCATGCGGTTCCTCAAGGGGACGTCCCGATACATACACAACAAGTGTGTGTGCATGTGCATTTCTGTAATGTGTGTGTGGGGAGGGGGTTGTGTTCATTTGTTTGTAAATGTCTGGGTTAGAGGGGATTTCATGGTGTATGTACATTCAGAAGTCAAATTAACAAAGCAAAAGTTTATATGTGTGTGTGTGTAACTGCCTCAGGACAGCAACTCAACCAAACTGAACAAACATAGAAGATGAAAAGAAAGTAAAGCCACACAGATGAATCTTTGTTGTCTTATCTCCATGTCTTAACTGATGGAAAACCTTCAGCACTTCAGCAGCATTAAAGAGAGAGTGTGTGTGTGTGGTTTACATTTCTCTCTAACTTAACACGCCAGCTTTCTCTCGGCCTGCACTCTTTTCCGGCACTAACCATAATCACTTCCATCACTGTAGAGTTCAGCTGCTCTCCGGCACACACACACGTATCGCTCTAATAAACAACAGTCTGCGCAGACGTGCATGTCTGAAACAGTCGTGTGTGTACATTCTGCATGACAAGGGCCTTCATGCAGCCACACAAATATCTTAGTTTTGTTTAGCGTCCCTAACTAAACATTTACGTACGTCTCTGTACACATTCATGGGTACACAACCCAAAAAAACAATATGTCATACACAATCTTTCATTTGCGGTACATGCGTGTCTCTGATATAAACACACCTGCACCAAACACAGACCTCCAAATCCTGTTTTAACTCTTTTATACATGTGCGCTTGAATGAAGACGCAGACAAAAGAGAAGAGGACAAAGAGTGTGTAAACATTGTGTTTGTGTGTCTCAGGTCCGGGCATATAGGGGTAAGACAGCAACATTAGTGTTAAGGGTTATATCAGATGCATCATGTCAGAGAAACAATACAGCCCTGCGGGACACCATCATTTCCCAGAAGAAGAGCGAGTGTAGGTGTGTGTGTGTGTGTGTGAGTGTGTCAACACCAGAAACAGTTGTTCCTGTCATCATCAACACTCATGAATGCACTCTATCCTCCTTGTTTTTACTACTAAGACATATTTTGGCTTAATATCGCAACACATCAGAGTCAGAAATAGAAGTTGACACAACTGCCCCATAAATCGTGGACGAGCTACATTGGGGCAAGCCATATATTTATGTTTAACAAGCATATCTATTTTTTTGTTTTCTTGTAAAATGGCCAATGGTTTGGCTAGACAACACCCTTATTCATCGGCTGGTGTGGTGTATAGCCTTTTGAAGCTGCCATGAATTTGGATCTTCACCCACAGCCCCCCGTTGAAGTACATTATATGTAGAAGAACCCCTCAAAAGCCTCAATTTGTTTTTGACTGAAGAAATAAACACACAGGCATGGTGAGGGAATTGTCAAGAATTTCTAACTTTAAAGTGAACTACTGGATTCAATCCGTATAGTAAGTCAACAAACGCGGTCTCAATGAGAAGTGTATGTCCAGACAATAATTAATTTCTCGAGTACAATTCACAAACTTACAATAGACCAAAGGGCGTGCAACTATGCATAACAACATTGATTCGCCTTTAAAAATGTCTACATTGAGCACACTTTTGTATCCAAAGTAACTAACAAATGAGGAACATTACAATCACATCTAAAAGCATTAACAGCAAGGGCCGGCCCAACCGTTTACGGGGCCCTAAGCAGAATTCTATTTTATCTTCCCCCTGTGCCCCCAATTCAATGTTTGACTATTTGCATGCACACTTACCCAATGTTGTCAGTTGTAGCTGTGTTTGGGATGTGGGAATGTCATGACTTGATCATTTCATCACTTCCAATTTTAGGTGAACTGTCCCTTTTAATTTTTAGCACAGACCATACAAAGGTTGTGGAATGTATTGTTCAATGCATTTTATTATTTGCAAAGATTTTATTTCATAAATTGTATTTATTTTATTTAGTGTATTTACTTGATAACCATTAACTTAATTTACAATATGCACACAATTATTCTTAACCTTATCCCAAATAAAACGCTGAATTGACAGATGATTATAAATGACACGTATCACGTAACGTAAATGATTTTATCTAAATCACCATTTTATCATTTGCATCAGTGAATACTGTCGGATTTTCTATCCTGAATAATATACAGTGGTCAAATATTGAATGTTTTTAGTCACTTATGTTGTGTGTTGTACAACACTCTTTTAACTTTAAAACTGAAGCGTCATGCCGAACAGCTGACGATGTGACAGTAGCTCTGTCTTCTTTCATTTGATTGGTCGCTGCTCAGCTCTGTAACCACTAACTCCCGCCTCCTTTCATTTGATTAGACAACTCAATTATTTTGATTTTGTAAATGTTGTGTTTAGTCAATCATTTCACATATTTTGACACACACCACAGAATTATTTTTTATACGGCTCTACGTTAGATAATGGATATGTGTCGTGAATAAGGCATAATTTCCTTTGCTCTTGGGGGCAGCGAGGCCCTGAGCACCCGCTTCGTTCGCTCATATGGCCGGCTCGGATTAGAAGTTAAACTTCGTCTCAGATGTTTGATACTCAGATACTAACTTTTGCAGACTTGACAAATTTGTAAGATTTTCTTACTTAAGCTTCCATTTGCTCGCCATTTACTCGCACTGAAATCTTAGAGAAACAGATAATCTCCTCTGTGATTTTTGTCACATTTAAATCTACTTCTACATTCTTGTGCTCTACTGTTGCTCCGCCCACAGCACGATGAAGTTGTTAAACAGCCCCACGCTTGTAAGCAGCGGTACAATAGACTGGATGGGGCGGATGTCTAGCTAGTGTACATAAAAGCTTATGCTTTAAATAGATAAGACTGCCGTATTTGACTGCACCTGATTTTGTCAAACGGTCGACCAGACACACAGGAAGCAGAAGCGTCAGGTGTAAAGGTCTGATGTGTGCG
This sequence comes from Triplophysa dalaica, assembly GCF_015846415.1. Taxonomy (NCBI): domain Eukaryota; kingdom Metazoa; phylum Chordata; class Actinopteri; order Cypriniformes; family Nemacheilidae; genus Triplophysa; species Triplophysa dalaica. The sequence goes on along the minus strand of NC_079543.1, from coordinate 30,259,380 downwards.
TTTGTACATCAAACACTCATGGGAATTAAAATGTCTCGTCATGGTCTGCGGTACGACTGCATCGACTGTTTCCTTCTCACAAATGTGCAAATTTGTCCACTAAATCTGAGAAAACCATCCTTCGGGGACCTCTGGTGACGTCCTGCTAACTTGTGTGTGTCTAGCAGCAATAAGGTCCTTCAGAGTACAAGATATACTGTGTCTGTGTGTGTCATATTTCTACAATCAGAGATACGCAAGCCAACATCTGTTCTGCACAACCGGCTAAAAGCATTGTGCGTAGGGACACAAAGCCACGAGAAGGTCTATTTTGGTATTATATATTCCCCGGCTCACCTCTTCCACTGCGGCCCACGAAACGCAGGTCGTTGAAACGGGCCACTTGATTTTTGATGGCGGCCGTGGCATTGCGGAGCTCCGCCGAGAAATTCTCATCGTTCCCTGCCATCACGGTCACCAGCGTTCCATCGGGGATATCGCCGAGAGTCACCACCTGCCGTCCCGTGAATGAAGAAGATACGTTAGACACAAAAAAAGAAATACAAATTCAGCAAGCGAGAGCACATCCATTAAAACACAATAACAAAACAAGTATAAGATACCAAAATAATTGATAGAAACATGCTGTACAAGTCAACATTTTATTCTTATTGAATTTATGTTTAGGTTGTATAATTTGCAGTTTCAATAGACATTTTATCATGCAAACAAATGGGCAGACGTGGTTGTGAAAATAAAACACAAACAACATTCAAGTCGTCTCCACTGCCCTGCGTCATTGCCTATATCTCCCCATCTAAACAAAATAAGCAGGTTATTTGCATATTAACTGCAAATGTCAGAACAGTAACAGTCACGAGTCCAGCGAAAAACTCTCACAGGATTATTCATTATGTTTTAGCGAGGGCAAGACTGGGTGGGTTACATTTCTGCCTTCGATTGCCAAGCGCAATGATGAAAGAACGGGAGGTTACCTGTGACCGCAGCAGATTAACAACAATTACAGACGTTTCCCTCCAAAGAATTTAAGGATGTCAAAAACTGAAGCCAAATTGTAAGATTGGTCAAGAGCTTGTTAAGATTCTAACGCTTGAGGCAAATGATAAATTATTTTATTAATGATAAATTATGTTATCGTCCTTTCATTCAGCTAAAACAAATGTAAAGAACAGATGATAATTTTTGCAAAATGATCACCTAGAATGATCATTTACAAATTAAATGAATTGTTCAACCAAAAAATAGAATGTCATTTTTAACCCCTCATTAATGAAAGGGTTATACTTTGGTTTAGCAAACATGTTTGCCTTTAGGACACTTGGAATATGCAGCACGAGTGGGGTTTTGCATTGAAGTCTAAGCCTTTAACTTTAGTTTGGTATATTTGGTCTGTGTCACCAGACTTTATAGCAAATAAAATTCAATGTGACAAATCCACTTGGAGCTCATCTCACAAGTAAAGAAGACTCTCACTATTAAACTGGGTGTGTAAAACAGACGGTGTTGAAAGGAAACAGCAGACGGTGGTCCGGTACCTTGAAGGCAATGGGTAGGGTCTTGTTACAGCGCCAGTGTGTGGGCAGAACGGAGCACAGGAAGTTTGGGCTGTCCGTGCGCACCAGTTCTCCCGGGTGGTCGGAAAGCACCTCCACCATGCTCCGGTCACCCATGCGCAGTTTGCTCACCAGGGCGGCGCCGCTGCTCTCCTGAGCCCCCAGGGGCAAGCCCTCGTTCATCTTCCCCGAGCTCAGGGTGGTCGAGGGAGGCGTGAAGCGTCGCCCAGGCGCAGGTTCTGAAACAGGAAGCCAGAGACATCACATTTAGTTTCATTATTGTACAATTCATCAGATGTTAAGAATAAAACACATCATTTAAAGATGATCTTAAATTATATCATTTAAGTAACGCATTCCTTTTAAATAAGTTATTTAATTTATTTAAGATTTAAGAAGATACAATGTTGCTTGATAATTGTTTATAAAATAACTGGATGTGGAATATGACTGGGTGAGAAGTGTTTTAAATTTAATCACACTTCAGTGAAATTCAAATTATAGCAATCCCAAATTCTGATGTATCTGATAATCTCATGTATACTATGCAGTATAGTACAAAACTACAATATATAGGCCTACGTTTTAATAAACAAAACGATGTTTTAAATTATGAATGTCAATAAACCTCACAATTTGTTTTACCCCAAAACCACTGTAACGCACCGTAAGGACCTTATTCCATTCATACTATTATGTTATTGCGTTTTTCCTCATTTCACCCACGCATTTGCAAAATAAATCTTTAGCTTATACAGAGGCAAATGAAACCATTAAAAGCCCGAAACCACTTCATTTATTCAACCACAACCACTGGCACATGAGTGCGGTTAAACGCGACAGCAGGAAGGAGCGCAACGACACAGAAGCGCCACCCAATATAAATGCAGAACCTCTGGATCAGTCCAAAACTGGAGCAGGTGACGATAAGTATTTGTGGTGGTAAAGAGAGGGAGTAGGTGATGTAAGCTAGAGAGACCGTCAGCATAAAATACACAGACACATTTGGGAGAAGATGTATATCGTCATCGCATAAGATGTGGAAACTTTACCAAACAATAAAACACTAGAGTTTCAGTCTATTACATTTCCTAATTATTTATCCCTTTAATGACTTACATTTTATCTTACATTTAATAAATGTTACATTCGCATTTTTTGGTTAATTTTGATTGCATGTTAATCTTTATTCTGCAATGCATTGTTTTATTATTTCAAAACGCTAATCGCTTATTCTTTGTACTGTTGCTATTTTACTTTATAACTTCATTCACTGCTTCGATTGCACAAATGGTTGTGTCTTTTTGTCAAAGAGAGAGAGGCTTATATTAAAAATAACACCGAGGAGCGTCTATAGCTTTTAAATGTCACATCTAAATCACCAGCAGGTTCAGATATGAAATACTGTGGCTATTAAAAGCTGCCAACGTCGAGATATTATTAAACACGACTTCAAAATAGCTGTGTGTCCGGAGACTTGAGAAATACATCTTACCGTATTTGGCGTCCCAAAGAAAAACCATTTGTATGTTTTGAGCGCTTCTCAGACGGGGTCAGGATCCAGAGTCTCCAGACGCGCGGAACATCAAGAGCCGAAGCGCAACGCGTGGAAACTTTGCGTTACTATCCGCTCGACGAGATAGAAAAGTCGTTTAGTCAGCCTTAAGATTAAACTTTGTGAACCCTTCGCGTCGATATTCTTCCTCTTTCAGCAGGAATCATCGGAGGAGACCAGCGTAACCTATCCGTTAGGAAGCGTGCGTAAAGTTGCGCACCTTGGAGACGCTATCCCTGACACGCGTTTTTGCGGTTCACTTTCACCCGGAATGAAAAGTAGATGTACTCTATTGTCTCTCTATAAACATAAACTGTTAGGAGGAAATATTCTTCTTGAATCGAGCTCACAGCGCTTCCAGGACGTCGCTTTGCAGTGCGAATGATGGTGCGATGAATAAGTCTCGCGGCAGCGACGCGGCTTTTACTGGCAATGCTCAGCACAGGAATGCCAGACCGGGGAGGTATTTGCATACGTCCCCTCGAGCGTTCTCATTGGTCACGACTGACGACCCTCAGTGGGCTCGACCAATCAGAGGCCCGTCCGAACGGGGGAACGAGCAGTCAATGGAATTCCTCTCGCGCGTTCTCGTCGCAAGGTTAATTTGTTTTGAATCTTTTGGTTTGAAGTCACCGGTCACGTGACAGATATTCCGTCACGGTTAAGAGATGAAAGAAAAAGACTATAAATAACAGCTTGGTTTATTTTATGAAATATTATGCGCATGAAGATTTGATTTTTTAAAATAAATAACAATGTTCTTAAAAAGCTTCCAAATAAACAGAAGTCAAGAAGATAATAAAAACAATTGTACAATATAACATACAGTTATTTAAAAATATTTTATATCGTTTTGTCTTCAAATTTAAATATTAGTTTTGTAAAAGACGAATACATGACGTTTAGTTATTGCTGAAGTGTCAAAGGCAAAATAACAAGAGCTCCATCTTCAAAGCATTATCATGTTCATGAGAAGATAGGATTGTACAGTAACAAACAAACACAATGTGCACACGAAGTAAATAAAGTTTTACACAGTTTCCAAATTAGGTAAAGAACAAATGTCCAAAATGTTCTAAAGAAATGTCTTTCCTCTAGTAAAATATATGACAGAAAGAGCAAGGGTCTGAGTCCGAAACGAAGAGCAGAATGTCTGATCGCAGTAATGATTTGAATTCTGTAGCCAAAAGGGGGCAGCACTCGATTTATGTGATTCTCCTGGAGCGTTTTATGATGTTGATATGCCAGACGATGCAAATGTTTTTCAACTAGGAAAGCCAACTGCAAACTGAGTTTGTCTATGTATCCAACACAACACTGCTAATGCTTTAAAAGGGGAACAGTTCTGCTAAATCACCAAGTTTTGCTTATTCGGTGTAAAAGGTTAATTGTGCATTCTGATGAAAGATCCACTATATGACTAATTGTATATAATTCACAATGTTCATTCCAATTTTAGACAATGACTGAACATATATCAACATATAGGCCTAGTCATTTTTTGAATAATTTACTTATGCTAAATGCACTTTTATCTCTATGCCTCGGCTAAGAAATGAGTCAATGTGCAGCTTTGAGAATTTCACAACAGAACTAAAAGATTTTGTCCACTACATGAACTGATTCATTTGTTAAAACATGATAGATGTTTCATTTTCTGTGTAGTCTCAGTAGAGGATAACCAAATGGAGGATAACCAAAAACCAAATGCTGATGCCACAGAAATGACAAAAATTGTAGCCGACATGAGCTGAACAACACTGAGCTGATCTGTTCTTTTAACTTATAAATAAATAAATATATTCACATTTTATGTTCTTCTCATGAAAGGTAAAGCATTGCACTTGAGTTAACCAATTCATGTTACTGACTTTGGTTAAATTTAAACACACACACACCAAACAATGCTGTTATCTTGGCCAGAACCTGAAACCAACAATCAATTTCAGGGAAAATATAACATGCACGCACGCCAATCATAAATGATTTTCTAGCACAAAGGCTCCGCGGGTCTGGATGTTCAGGATCCTCCTCTTCTGTTTTACTGAATTGGAGTAATCTGATCTCTGAAAGTTGAGCGATCAATAGTGCTTGTAGTCGGCCATAAAATATATCGACAAGCATCACAAGGTTACAAATATCTGATCATGTTGGGTTCAGTGATGGAGGGTCATATCCTAAAACTAAAATATATTTTTATAACAAAGCTTGTACTTTAATAGACAGAATTAAAAATGAATGAAAATTCAATTTCACTGACAGTTAGAAGAAATTATCGAGATATTAAATAGACCTGTGCATTATATTTCTTGGTTTAAAGGAGCTTCATTATTTAGCGACCACGGTAATTTGATCAGAAACTCAAGACTCATGTAGATAACTCTAATGTCCCACAAAATAAAAGATATTTGTAGCTCTTTAACCATTTCCCAGGCTGTAGTTCACCAACAAAATTTATGTAAAGCATAAAGTGATTTTAAAAATAATACACCATAAAAAACTACTTAAAAACTTCACTTGTTAAACAGCTTCAGTAAATTGTTAAGTTAAATAAAATTAGCTTCAGTCAAATTGTAGTCAATTCAACTTAAATGAAATTCATAATATACTGTAATTAAGTTGAATTGCCTTATAAAGCTAATTTTCTACAACGTAAAAATGTAAGCAGCAAATTCATGACTTTTTACAGTATACCTATCCAGAAAACACAGTGAACACCTTAAAATAATATACATATCATAACATATATCCTCTGATTCAAAATCGTTATTCTGAGAAATAAAATTCTGCTTTAAGGCCTGATGGAAGCATACAAACACACACACACAAACACTGAAGTTTTAGTTCCCTATTTGAGCATTTCCTCTTTTACATTTTAAAGCAAGGGAAAAGAAACAAAAGAAGGCGAGAACAGAAAAGACATCAAAGAAAAACAACATGCAGTCTAAAGAAATGGAGAACGAAAGTCTAAAGTAAATTATATCAAAATATTTCTGAGCCAGAGTTTGGACTTTACCAAAAAGTGCATTCCCGCTTCGTCCCTTCCTCATGAAGTACATGGCCCATGAGAGTGGTCCGGATGATTTGAAGGACGCCGAATTCATTTCCGCTCGCTCTGACGGGACAAACCCAATCCAAAGTTTTGCCCCTGAAATAAGGACTCGCTCTTTTCCCTCTGCTTTTATACAGCGACAAACTCCGGATTAAAAAAAAACTCCAGATTATGAAGAGGTGATGGAGGGAAAGCTGACATGCAGTCATGACTAATATATCCCATCAGTAACCATGGCCTCAGGAGACAGACACATCTTTCTGCCCCAAGGCCATTCTGACCTGCTAATTTCATTTAGGCAATGATTTCTCCTCCATCTCGGGATTTTCTGGAAGCTGTGAAAATGGAGGTCGTAGATGAAGTGATTCTGGGCAGGTGATGTTAAAGATATGAAGAAGTTCACTAAACAAAAAACTCTTCGATATCTAAATTATTTCTCTCAAACATGAGTGTGATAAAATGGAAATGTTTGCTCAGGTCTCATGTTTGTCTCAGATGTTTCTATTGACAAAAGAGTCATAAATGTGAGAAATGTGTGTGTGATGAGAGTTTGAGAAGAGATGTCAACAATGTGTCAAACTGAGATCACATTTGTCTCGTCTGCAATCAAAAGTCAATATTAGTGAAGATCTCAATATCAACTCAAACATTTCTCATCACATTTAATCAAATCCACATTATTTCACCTCTACAATCTATAATCATTTACACCCCATTGTCTTCATGGATTTGAACATTCTTCGTCATTTTACAATTTTGTGAGAAAAATCTGAGACTAAATGGTGATTTGAAAGAAACCCAACTGAGAACTGCATTAAATCTCCTTCTCCGTTTCATATGTTCACGTTCAGCCAAACAGAGAAAAAAACAACTTTAAAACGTCAATTGTAGACGTCAGAAACATGCTCTTTACACAAATTTGTGTAATTGACTGACACTGTATCTCAACATGTGCTTGTTGAAAAATGCTAATTCAAAATTGAATTTTGGTCATCTAGTGTCAAAGATAAAACACGATTCAAACGATTCAACCCACAGCTCAGTTTTCATATGTAGGTATGTAGCTCCTGTCAACGCTCATACCACAAAGATGGACGGCATAGTGCTGTCTGTCTAGTTTTGAAACTCTCACAACACCTCAGACACACTTATGGAAGACGGTACAGATTTAGTCTCTGCCCAGAGGCAGTCCGTCCCCTGCGGCCCCCAGAGACCACCCACCCCGGGGCCGGTGCTGCTGGGCACAAAGGATCAATAATCTCTTCCTGAGGCCCAACAATCAATGAGGCCGAACTTTACAAACGCTCAGATTAAACGAAGAAGAGTCATTTAAAGAGGGAATATCATTCTATACATGTATTTACTGTGCGACTGGAAAAATATTATAATCTAAAATGTTTTAACTAAAACAAACAATTGTTGGTTCAACTTTAAAAAAAAGTTACCTGGTTGTCTTAAAATTTGGAGTTAATTCAAGTTATAAATATTAGTCAACACAACAATTTTGCATCAAATTAATTAAGTGATCTCATATTTTTAAGTTGAATTTGAAGTTGATGTTTAAACGACAAAAAACAACAAATATTTTTTTAGAGTATACAGTATGTTGTTCTTTTTATGTAAAATTGGGTTAGGGTTAAAGAATCTTTTTGTCTCAGGTGTTTTTTTTTCTAAAAGGAGAAATCAAAACAGTTAAAGTGTTGACTTACATAAACAGTAAAGATGTTTGAAATATATGTGTAAAGCACAACTCAAATCTTTAGATATTTTAAGAATCTTAAGGATAATGTTCTAGGACCATAAAAGCACATACAACAGATTGAGAAACAGCTTCTTTCCAAGAGCTGTGTCCTCTATTACACCCTTTGCACTTAAACCCTCAAGATAATGACATAACCTGTACTTAATTTCTGTTGTAAATGTTGTTTGTATATTATTGTTGGTCGATGTAAGCTGTTGTAGTTTGTAACTGAGACTCACCAGACAGAATTTCGTCGTACTCTTGTACAATGACAATAAAGTAAATTGTATTGTATTCTTGTTTTGTAAATTGAAACAACGTTGAGATCTATTTTGAAACTCGGAAAGGTTCCTAAAAGGGTGTCTGTTGGGCTGTATGGTTCCATAAAGTACCTTTTGCATCCCCACTACCTTTTCTTTGCAGAGAAAGATTTCTCCTGAGAAAGAGTCATAAATGTGAGAAATGTGTGTGTGATGAGAGTTTGAGAAGAGACGTCAACAATGTGTGAAACTGAGATCAGATTTGTCTCGTCTGCAATCAAAAGTCAATATTAGTGAAGATCTCAATATCAACTCAAACATTTCTCATCACATTTACTCAAATCCACATTATTTTACCTCAACAATCTACATTCATTTACACCTCCATGGGAATTTCAACAGCTGTTCTCTTTTTATTCTGAGAAACATCTGAGACTAAATTTAAACTTAAATAAACCCAACTGAGAACTGGATAAAATCTCCTGAGCGATGAAAGAGAAACATCTGAGCAACACTTCATCTCTCTGAGGTGTCTGTCTGTGTCTCTTCTGCACTACTGTATATGAGGAGTTAAGTTAAGGGATGTGGCGGGGGGTTAACTCAGCTCTTCTCTCTCTTTAATAATTCATGGGTCTGTATTGTGTGGATGCTGTTAACTGCTCTTTAAAAGTAATTAATTGATTTTCTGACATACCGTTTAGCAGCACAGGCAAGTGACAGCACAAAGCACTCTAGATTATTCTCTCTCTCTTTCTCTCTCTCTCTCTCTCTCTCTCTCTGCGCATGCGTTGGCGTCTGTTTGAGCGAGGGTAGAGAGCGCGTGGTGAGTTTTGAGCGCTTATGCGTATTGTGTTTTTTCCATTAGTTTATTGGGTGTCAGTGTAGTGTGTTTGTTTGTTTTTCTTTTTTTTTTTTTTTTTTGTTGTTTTGTTTGGTTGGTCGGGGTTTGTTTGTTTTTTTCCTGGGCGTCGTTGCGGTGCTTGGGGCATGGCTGCCCAGGGCGCTGACGCTCTCGGTGCTTTAACGCGACGGCACGGAGTGAAGGTGGAATCCGTGGCGAGGGTAGAAGATTGTGTTTTGGCCATTGGTGAAGTTGCTGGACACAAAAGTGTTTTAGCAGCGTCAAGAATGAGTAACGCAGTAGTTTGTTTTTTAAACACTGTCGATAATGCAGACAAGGTAGTTGAAAGAGGAATAGTGATTCGCGGTGTATTTACACCAGTGCTTACTTTGTCCACACCGACAAAGAAAGTTATTTTATCAAACGTCCCACCTTTCGTTAAAGACGATGTTTTGGTTAAAGAACTCTCACGGTTCGGAAGAGTTGTCGCTCCTGTTAAAAAGATCGCGATTGGAAGTAAATCAGATCTAATAAAGCATGTGGTGTCTTTTAGGAGGTTCACCTACATGATTCTGAATGACAACAAAACAGAGCTTAATTTAAATTTGAAACTCAGAATTCAAGATTTTGATTATACTGTCTACGCATCTACCGATATAATGAAATGTTTTGGCTGTGGTAGAATCGGGCATTTGATTCGTGCTTGCCCTGAGAACACAAGCACGAAACAGGTTGCAGTAGATAATAATGTGACACAGGATAAAGATCAAATGGATCGTGCAGCCGAGTCTCTGCCTATAAGTGCAGAACAGGTTGTCGAGCGCACAACGAGAAAAGTGCCCTGGGTCCAGACAGTAGAGGAAGCTCCAACTATTGCAGAGAGTATAATCGTTGAGGATGATATACCTGACAGTGATCAAATAAGATCAAATGTTAGTTCGGATTCCACTGTTGTTAAAGAGTCGTTGAATGACACCCAAGTCAATTCAACAATTTGTTTGTCTGAAAAAGAATCTCTAGGAGACCATACTAATTTGTGTGAGATGGATGTGGACCAAATTGTTTTTAAAACTCCCCTAAAGAGGAGAAAGAATGGAAAAAAAGGAACTTATAAACAAGCAAGAAAAGAAATTGAAAAAAGAAATGATTTTGAAACAGAAAGTGATTTTTCTGACTCTAATACTTCGGAAGGTTCCCAAAGTGAATGGGTATGCATTGAGTACAGTGTAAGTGAGATTAAAAAGTTTCTGAAATTAACAAAAAATCGGAGAGGAGTTGAGGTGGCTGACTACTTTCCAGACCTGGAACTTTTTGTCGATAAAACTAAGAAGTTTTTGACCGAGGGTTGTTTTTCGGAGATAGAAGTGTATCGATTGAGGAAATTTGTTACGAAAATCCTAAAGAGTAATGATGATGTTTAAATCACGATTTTCTTTAACCTATATTAGCTATGTAGATGTTTTTTTTGTTTTGTTTTTCATTTCATATTTACACATGGGGGAGATCCGTATTGCATCATTAAATGTGAACGGTGCCAGAAATTGTGTAAAGAGAATGGAGATATATGAAATGGTGAAACAAAAACAGCTAGATGTTCTTTTCTTACAAGAAACGCATAGTGATGAGAAAATTGTTACTGAATGGGCAAAAGAATGGAATGGTCTAAGTTTTTTAAGTCACAAGACCTCTTGTAGTGGAGGAGTAGCCATGTTATTTTCTAAGAGTTTTACACCTTGTTCTGTGAAAGTGGAGGAAATTGTGAAAGGAAGGCTTTTAAAAATTAAGGCTCTTTTTGAGAAACACGTTTTTGTTTTTATTTGTTTGTATGCCCCAAATTTGCCAATTGAAAGAATCGATTTCTTTGATATTTTGTGTACAACTTTACAAGAGTGTAAAAGTGATGAATATTTATTTCTGGGAGGGGATTTTAATTGTGTTGAGAAGAATGTGGATCGTAATCATGTAGAGCCACATATGCCCTCTCGTAAATTGCTCATTCAAACAATTGAAGCTAATGAATTATGTGATGTGTGGAGACTTTTAAATGGGAATATGAGGCAATATACATGGTCTCACGCTCGTGATAATTTATTATCTTTAGCCAGATTAGACAGAATTTATAGTTTCAGACATCATTGTAGTATTTTCAAGAGTTGTGTAATAAATCCAGTTGGTTTTTCAGACCATAGTCTAGTCATATGTAAAGTTTTTTTGAACTCGATATCACCAAGAAGTGCGTACTGGCATTTCAATACTGGCTTATTAAGTGATGGTCATTTTAAGGAAGTTTTTAATTTTTTTTGGGAAAGTTTTAAAAATGAAAAGGTAAATTTTAGCTCTTTACAGAAATGGTGGGATTTTGGCAAAATTCAAATTAAGATTTTCTGTCAACAGTACACCCAAAATATCACAAAAGAGACATTTAAATCCATAAATAGTTTAGAAACTGAAATCTTAAAACTTCAAGAAATGGCACAATCAAGTAGAAATCAAACCTATATCGATTCCTTGTACTTTAAGAAAACTGCGTTGTCGGACCTACAAGAAATGAAGGCACAAGGTGCGCTGGTTAGGTCTCGTTTTAAGAGTTTACAACAGATGGATGTACCATGTAAAAAATTTTTCAGTTTGGAGAAAAAGAATGGCCAGAAAAGATTTATTCATTCTTTAATCTCTGAAACAGGATCTTTGGTATCTGACTCGAAAGAAATAAGAGAACGAGCAGTTTGTTTTTATGAAAAGCTCTATGAGTCTGAGTACAACGAACATGAAATTAATGAAAATTTGTTTTTTGGAAATCTACCTAAGGTCTCAGAAGAGGTAAACGTCAAGCTCAAAAAGGCTATTAGCCTGGACGAACTGTACAAAGCTCTTCAAGGAATGAAAAATGGAAAAGTTCCTGGGTTGGACGGAATCCCAGTTGAATTTTACAAGGCCTTTTGGCCCATTATAGGAGAGGATCTATTAGAGATTCTGAAGAACAGCTTGGCTGAAGGTCTTCTGCCATTGAGCTGTAGAAGAGCGGTCCTTACACTTTTGCCCAAGAAGGGCAATTTGAGCGATATTAAGAACTGGAGACCTGTGTCCTTATTATGTTGCGATTATAAAATGCTCTCTAAGGTATTGGCTACTCGTTTGGGGAAGGTTTTAGATGAGATTATCCACCCTGACCAGTCCTACTGCGTGCCTGGTAGGTCAATTTTTGACAACATTTATTTAATTAGAGATTTATTTGATGTATCTAGTATGTTTGGAATTGATATGGGTTTGATTTCTCTAGATCAAGAAAAGGCTTTTGATCGTGTAGAGCATAATTATTTGTGGAAGACGTTTAAAGCCTTTAATATTAGTTCTGAGTTCTTATCATATATTAAAGTTTTATATTGTGATATTGAAAGTGTACTGAAGATTAATGGTGGCTTATGTGCTCCTTTTAAAGTTTGTCGCGGTGTTAGACAAGGGTGTTCTTTGTCAGGGATTTTGTACACACTTGCAATAGAACCACTTTTGAATACTTTTAGGAGAGTTCTGGAAGGGGTGTCATTGCAAAATTGTAAAACTTCTCTCTGCTTGTCTGCTTATGCTGATGACATTGTTTTAATAGTTAATCAGCAGAATGATGTTGATGTATTATTGAAGGTTTTAGATGATTTTAATACAATTTCTTCAGCCAGAATTAATTGGAATAAGAGTGAAGCAGTTATGTTAGGTGAATGGAAAAATAAAGTTATAACTCTCCCTAATGGGTTATCTTGGACAAAAGAAGGTATTAAATATTTGGGAGTATATTTAGGAAACGACACATTTGTTCAGAAAAATTGGGAAGGTACCATTGAAAAGATAAAGAGTCGATTAGAAAAATGGAAATGGCTTGTACCATCTTTATCATACAGAGGGCGGACTTTAATTATTAATAATTTGGTGGCTTCCTCTTTGTGGCACCGTGTGGCTTGTGTTGATCCATCAATCCAGTTACTTGAAAAAATTCAGTCAGTCCTGTTGGACTTTTTTTGGGACAGATTACACTGGGTACCACACAGTGTGTTGTACTTACCAAAAGAGGAAGGAGGCCAAGGACTAATGCATCTACAAAGTAGAATTGCAGCCTTCCGATTACAATTTATACAACGTTTCCTCACCTGTTCAGAAAATTTGACTTGGAAATCTGTTGCATGTGGTATTTTTAAATCTGTTGATGAACTCTGTTTGGACAAGCAACTGTTTTTATTGGATCCTAAAAGAGTCAATACATCAGGACTTCCGATTTTTTATAGAAATCTTTTTAAAGTGTGGGGTCTTTTCAAAGTGAGGAGAACGGAAGCGACAGACTCACTCTTTTGGCTTTTAGAAGAGCCTCTGGTTTATGGTGCTCGCATGGATATTTTAGATACATGTGGAATTTTAAATGATGTTTTTGGTAGGTCTAAGGTCTCAACATTAAGAACTTTAATAAATTTAACTGGCCCAGGTTTTAAAGATGTTGAAAATTTGTCTGTTTCCTTGGGCTTAAGATCAATA